>NC_135054.1:4397500-4697500 GCF_051014685.1 Ptiloglossa arizonensis | reverse complement strand
AGCAGTGCCGTAACCATCAAAAGATCCCACTTGCCTCGTAGTCAACGTAATAACTTACAATATCGTGCGATACTGCTATAGTACTCTCCAAAAGTTGATAAAAAATCTAAATAGGTGTACTTTTATAGTAATATCGCGTTATATCGTAAATTATCTCGACGTTTACGCGCCAATAGTACGAGTATAGGTCCCTCACTTCTAACGTCTTTCGTGTGTATTGTCAACAATTAATTACTCAGACACAAAGCATATTTTGGTATGTATAATCCAGTCCCTTAAAATTTCTTGCGCCTGCTGACGAACACTCTGTATAAATATATATATCAATACGTACGATGCACGAAATCCATTATACAAACTGAATCTACATTTAAGCAATACGTACATACGTCTGCTTACTCTTTTGCATTCTCGGCGTAAGCAGACGTATTATTTTCTTTACATACAATGGAATGTATTATAGTTTCACGTGTTGCAACGATGGGGAATGAAATTTAATACGAATGAATGTTGACCAATTTCAATTAATTCAATCTTGTTAGTAAGCAAGCGTGACAATAATCGTGTCTATTCAAAGGTCTGTCAATGAACACGTTGATAAGGTTTTATGCGGCGTGTTTCAAACACAGTTTCAATATTGTATATGTTGAACATGTAACTGGTTCTTTCTACTACGGTTCAAATACCTCGTTGCGTAAAAATACGCGACAGCAAGTGGAAGGTAAACGAATACAATTGGATTTCCTAACATCGTTAAGATTAATACTAATACGTCAATCTAAATCCTAACTAGTTGTTAGCAGCGATAGTGTTTAAATTCTTTCACTCGATTGAATCCATATCATAAATGAATCCAAAAAATTCTAAAACAATACTAAAATTTCGAAAAATTTAAATTACATAAATATTTGTAAACATTTTGAAAAAATAGATCACTTTGCCATTAGCATTAGGTTTATGCAGAAATGACAATCCGAAAAAGTGACAAAGAAGTTATCATGTTTTTAATAACAAAATAATAGTATTCAGCGGACAATTCTCTCTTTGTGAAGACCAGTTTAACTTCAATTAAATTAGATACTGTGAAAGTTCTTACTAGTCACATACAATATAAATCTGATCACATTATTCGAATCTTGTTGGTCAAAGGCACATTTGAAATGGAATTTATTTCAAATTTCGTTTCGTCTGCCCATAGAATCTTATTTCAGTCTAAAATTGTTCAATTGAAATATTCGTTCATCCAATCGAGTTGTTCCTTTTTATTCCACGGCTTCGATAATATTTCTCTCGCTGTCACATATCCTTGTAGACCTGTTTCTAGTGACTAAGAATGTTTATATATGTCGATACTTATGAATTGTAAGGTATATCTGGCGCATAACATCAGCAACCGGTAATAAATAAATTAGCAAGTAAAAGGAACTCCACACGAGGCGTTAAAGCTTTTTCATGAAAGTTTATGTAAACGATCCTTCGTCATTGCGACCTTGACGGAGGCAACTCGCCGAAGATAGCAACCTTGTTACTAGATTTTGTATTGCCGGTTTATGTTCCGACAGTGACATCGCGTTGCGTTCCCCTTATAGCCTCCATTATATAGGAACGGATTACTGCACCCAGAAGTCAGATTCCACTGGCGTCACTGGTTAATTTAGTGTTTGTTAGTGTACATTCTGTCAGCGAGGAAAAATTAATGAATCTCAGCTCTCGGTGCTTTCCTTGATCCGTTGCCCTGCGGAATGAGGTCAGATCGAAGTCCATTTCGATGTCGGCACGTATACACGATTCTGTTTTATATTCGCATCGTGACAGGTTGTTAACAGCCAGGAGTTGCTAATGATGATCGGGAAAAAACTGTAACTATTTAGTCCACTTAGTTTTACATTGTGCAAGCTTGATGTATTTATAAATGGATAAATAACATCTTGCATAGACTAGTAATTGACAGTTTCAATTAACGATCTGTCAAACTGTGGTTCGTGGATTCCTGAACCGTAGTTGGTGAATTCCTGAAGGGTTGGGTTAGATTGGAAGACTCCCTAGGCTCTCGGAAAGCAAAAAGAGGCATATTTTACGTAATATATTTTAAAAAACTTATCCTGTAGTATTTTATCTTGATTAAAAGCCAGTCAATTGCTGTGCGCGTGTTCACCAGGTAGAAGAAAAGCCAAGAGACGAAATTGTGGCCCTTATTCAACGTAAAACATCGTTTCATCGTTTCCAGGGGTTAACAGGCGTTTTAAAAACTCCGATTTTCTAACCCATCGCGTTGATAAACGAAAATTGAAAGCATTATCAAGATTTGAAAAAACCGATAGAGAAAGATGTACATTTGAGATTCGAAAATTATACCAACTACGTTCTACCGTGGCAAAGGAGCTGTTTACTTTGAAACACTCTTTAACATTTTAGTGAAGTAAAATTAGACTTCGGGTTAAAGGTGTAGTTAATCGTTCGACTCCGTTGCGAAATCAATAACAAAACATCAGTTTCGTTTATTTTAATTCGTAATACTGTGGTGAAGCTAATTGTGATCTCACCGAATCTCACCGGTACCTATTTCATTTCTACCCACAACCATTAATCTCCTAAGTTATTATTGTAATTAGAAGTAGTTATAAGTTACGCTTTTAATTTATACGAAAATGATTTTAGCTAAAAATGTAACAGTTCTTAATAATATTACGTCAACGCAGATACGCGTTGATTCTGTTCGGTAATAAATAAAAATACAACCTAGGATACGATGAAAAAATACGTTTCCTTGATATCTGTGCGAAGGACGGTATTATAGTTTTAAAGTATTTAATTTCATTCAATGAACAATTACTTAAATCGATTTCAAATTTAAGACAATTATACGCGCGAAAGTAATCTCCGTACAAAGGAGTTTCAAGTGAAATTCTCCAAGCAAAATATCACAAAGATATTATTTTTCAAAGAAAGGGACAACAGTCTCTTCGTAAAAAATACAATAGGGCACGGGTGATTTTTTAATCGTTATGCTACAATTAGTTAATGGAATGTCCTTTCGACCAGCCTTGGTAATATTTCGATAAATGGTAACCGTGGGGTTGCTTACAGAACAATCAGTTGAAATGACGAAGAATGGGCGTGCGCGATGGCAACGGTAAGGAAGGAAACACGCGCGGCTGTGTATATCGTTCCGCAACTGTCAGACATGGCGGGCAATTCAGGCTTCGCGAAAAACTTGTTTATAGAATATCAGCGACGTTCCAGTCATCGTTATCGCACATTCCGGCCACTGTTTCCCCGATTCTCGCACGAGGGAGATCTATAATTACAAACGTGTGTGGCAGAGAGTGGTGCGATTCAATACCCGAGGCGACGCCGTGCCGCGACCGTATCGTCCGCGTTAGGTATATACATACGTACGTCTAGTGTTCACCACCTAACGCATGCCGCACCCGCGATTTACTCCGAACCAGAGTCGATCATCATTGACATAATTACCTGATAACAAGTCGCATAACGGTAATACCTTACGTAAATTCAAGACTTAACGATAAAGCCTTAGTTGGTCACTTTGATCGTCTAATCAATTTCAATAATAAAACGTTATAAATCATTTTATACTCGGTCATTTATTTATTTATGTGAATTAATATAAAATTTTTAATTTCAATTTTCATTATCGCGAGCTCCTTTATTTTCTCTTAAAGAGCAAACGGATGTTTTATGTATTGCATAAAACGTAATACAGCCAGTAAGAGTAAGAATATTTCAGCTTTGATTGTATTTTCCTGGTATACAAGATATATCGTGATGCATTATACAATACACATACATCTCATATAATACATACACATCTCATATAATACATTATATGAGATTCTTTTCAAGTATGGATTTATCGTACGAGTAACTTTATGTAAACATAAGTTCTATTTCACCTTGTTTCCGAATTATAGTCAGTTTCGTGTTCTAACAACCAGCATCTCTTTGCGTATAGTTTGACTAGAAGTGCTCAAAATGACCATCTAGCGCATCACTGCAAAGCTACGAACATCTTACTGTTGATCTGCTTATCCTTTCGATAGATCTAGCTGTTCTTCGGATTCGCAGAAAACCTTCAACACTCTGACGGAGGATTCCAATATTATCACTGAACGTTCTACAGATAATGAATTTCGAATGATTGTACAAGTAAAATTCCAGCGAACCCAAGTCCGTGAACAGTGTTTACATATTAATCAGCAAGCTTTTTTATGTAAGATATGAGCGTTGTTTGTAAATAAACGCAATCTACTTTTTAAACGTACTCCATACTTTTAAATATACTACTCGATGATTAAAACTACTAGTTTAGAAACGATTGCAATGCAAAGATCCCATAGCCCATTTACTCACTGATATTAATTTACACGTATTAGACGATATCGTTTAAGTCTGTTGCCACGACAAATGTTTGAATTAAATATTCCTTCTCGTTTAAATTATAATGATAATTCATAAAAATGTTAAATTGTAACACGATATTCAGAAGAGTACAATGAATAACCAAGTAAGGGCATAGTTTCACTAAGCATCAAAGAAGATGAACGATTTATTAAAGTGTGAGCGAAAATTAGCGAAATCATGATTGTTTCGAATAAAAAAAAAATTGTAATGCATTATTAATCTAATAAAAATCATAAATTGCTTGCAAACCGGTATACTAAATACAAAGGAAAGGTATGTATAAATACTATGTATAAAACTGCAACAACTGATGGCCCCTAAAATTCATAACACGTGTATCGCGTAGGCCTTTGAAAATGTCTGTTTAGCAGCGGTTTACTGTACATTTTGATGTTAAACATCCCGCCTGTCATCCGCAGCGTGCACGCAAACATGTGTCGTCATCAAAAATTGATTTCCCGCGCGCTATACGTTACAACCACATATTACACTTCGGAGACATTTCGATGCATAGAGTAACGTGCACATGCATCTGCGTCCATTCACACACATACGTATAAATTGCGCAAGAGCGTGTACGTGTGTCAACTATAGCAACCACCATATCACGCAATAGGAATCGATATTGCCCGGCAGAATTTATGGTCTCGCGTTGGCCGAATCATCGATTCGTGTAATGACCTCGTGTGGTACAACTTGCCTGGTAAATGAGACATTGCATGATGCGAGACGGTCACGCATGCCAAGCAGAAGATTCGCGAAAGCTAGGTGTACAGGGTGAGGCCGGACAGGGGATTATTTTACATGTAAAAGTAAGTCGAAAAAAAAGTATATTTTTTTCTTTGAGGTATTCTTTTCATCAAAGTACATTTTTCATCGCCGAGTACCCGTTAATTATATCACACCTGGAATAATTATACGTTCTTCGCGATCTTGACGAACGAAAATATTTTCGAATTTATGTAGGTAATTTAAAATCAAATTAATTTCAATTCATGATTACTATTTCAATAGTGCAGCTGTACCTCTACACACATACATTGTACACTTTTTAGAGACAACGTTACACAATTTTCTCCGAAGGTAATAATAAATCGTTTATTAAGATTAATTAATCTTTTATTTTATTTTCCCCCTTACGATGGATCTATTTAGAAACACGTTTAGTAATGTCGAGAATATTGTGCGAAACCTAAATGTTAATCAGGATCGAAGCTAATGAATTTTAATATTATGTAGTTTCTCGTCCAGTTTCTTCTCGAAGACGATCTCTATGTACACGCGTAGCGAATGCGTGTACTTAATTGCATCAGTTTCGCTAATATAAACTCCAATATGTTCTACAACAGTCTTAATTGTCATTTATTAAACGAATTTTTGCTAGATATTATATCGGTACGTGCGTCAGTTACTTAATTTACCGGAAAATTACCTGCTACGTATATAACATTCCGTAACTTCCGAACCGGAAATGGGAGAGACTTGGAGTCCCAAAAAGGTATAACTTTAAACCAATACCTTTCGAATTATACCTAACGTGTCTACGTTACACCATGTGGTTAAAGCGATATAACTGTTTTCCTTATTCCCTTAAATATATGAACTTTAAATAGCACATATGTATAAACATCGTTCTTCAAGGAGAAAGAAAAAAATAAATAAAATTTCGATTTAAAGTTGCACCGACATTTTGAACCGTCAATGATTGATTAATATTAGTCAAGTGACTATTTTTAGACATTGTTCCCGATGTGGTTCTCTTTGAGTAGTTGTATCATTTTGTACGAGCTGTTTTTAGTATCGAATACTTCTCTCAGACTGTTGGATACTTGATCCTACAGGCAAAGAGTTTTCGTATTTCTGCAGTTGATTATAGAAGTATTGTTTACATGCAATTGGATGCTATTGTATTCTTAATTAAGTGTTAGTGTGTGCCCTATTTTGTTCCGAATAGTTTCGACTCGATCCATTTGGCCAAGGTTTCGTATAAATAGTTTTCATTAATATGTTCGCATAAACACGTGCAAAGAGTATCCCACGCAATTGAAACGGTCAGATACAGACCAGGTTTATGCACTTTCGTGCATGAGTACAATAGGAGAGTGTAACTGCACTTTTCTCTTAAATAGAACTAATGCTATTGGATACGCTAATCAATTTCTCGCTTCGTAGAAAAAAGTATTACAGTGCCCGAGCAATGCTAGCTTAGAAGTTATTTGACTTTCAAATTAGTTGAATTATTCCTCGGTAACACGACATTTACAATTAAACATTCGTATCTCGCGTGTACGGCTCTCCGTCGTTAGCCCACACGAATCAGTATTTTGCTATCAATCCTGATACATTTCTCGCATATTAGGTTACATCGCGTATCTAGGTAGAGAATATACCGTTTGACGCGAGAACATGATCAGGCCTGGAATGCAGCCAAAGCTTTGTCTTGGAATTCTAATCCTAATCGGACTCTGATCTTTCGATCCGTTTCTTCCACGATCGACTCCTAGCGAAAAGTGACACACGTTCACCCGTTAGCGGGGACCGAAACGATTCAGTGGCCGTTACACCATCTACGTCACAATGGTACTCACGATTCTCCTCTCGCGTAGTTCACTTGCCAGCCAGGCCTGATTCGCGCGCACACGTGACCCACGCTCACCCGTGGTCTCGTTAGGCTGCGACTTTCGTTAATCACGATAAACGACCGGCTTCGTGTGCCCCATATCCCGTAGCGAATATTCGTGTTGCCCGGCGTTCGGAAGGTGTACGCCGCGCCGGACCACCGGAACGTCAGAATTCACTCTCGTTACCGAACTTTGTACCGTTCCCAGCGGCACTGAACACTATCCCCTAAGCCGTAAGATAGCCCCGGCGTTTTAGCGGCAATCCAATTTGCCACGATCGATGCGACGGCAGCCACGCTCGTGTCGGGGGCTGAGCTTTCCACCCGTAACCCTGTCCCGCGCGCTCAAAATCTTTTGGGAACGGATAAACTCGTCGGAAATGGTTCGACGCGCCCGACTTGCTGCTACCGAGTATTCTAGGCCCAAGCGGTGACGGAAATCGAGACGCTTCGAATCGATTCGAACGGAGAACGAAGAGTTCCAATCGGTTCGAATGTACAAGTACACCGGTGGTCAGTTTGTTCGTAACGTGAGCAAATAACAATGAACTTTCTTGGGTTGTTCGGAAAGTCATTTCGTTCTCCAAAATGGAGAATACATAATTTAATCAAATGTTTATACGCTCTAAAAAAATCGTGTTTCATTTTCACGAAAAAAAATTAAATGACTTTTCGAACAACCTAGTAGAATGAAATATTCCACGAGTAAATAAAAATTTGATCGAATAATCTTCTGCACATCTGCAGATTAATAGGAAACTTCACATTAAACAGTCACCGATCGCCCGATAGGTCAGATTTGAATTATCTTACGTGGTTTACAATTCTTTTCATTTTTCTGTCGTTAACGTTTGTTTACGATAGTTCAATATACTTGAAGCAGAAATTATAGCATATGTATGTACTTTATATTCGAGTAACTTTAGATAATTCTCAGCAAGGTTCCAAATGAAAATTATTTTTAACACGAGCCTTGGTTTGTACGGTGTATATTTATGTTAATATTGCCGAAAGTTACATGCGATGATATTTCAGTGGTACTCGAAAACTACATTTGCAAGGCTTTGCAGAATTTCTAATCTATCAAGACTTGTCAGGAGTTTCAAGACTACGTAACTTCGAGTAATATTCGAAGCGATTCGGAATCAAGCAATGACCGAATAGATTGAAAATTTGCATGAGAATAGATTGAATACCCATTCTAAGGTCTGTTTAATGGTTATTTGAGGGAATTAAAAACTTTGACTGTACCGTGTATACCTCGATGGATTTTACGTGAAACTAGATTGCGATTGAAATTAACTTTATCTAAATTTGGTTACCGATCCGTATAACTCGTGAGAAACTTAGTTTATACATAGTTAGTAGACGGGACGAATCGTTCGGAATATTATAAGGTGCATTTTTGTAAACTATTAATAATTACAAGAGAATTCTCTTTAGGCTCAATAATTTCTGCAATTTTTTAGTTCTTTCGGAAGAAAATAACATTTACTTGAAAAATCTGTTTCTATTTTATATTTCTGTTTCTTTATAGTACATTAATAACCATTTTCTTTCGGATAAAGAAATGCGATTTTTATGAAGGAAAACATGAAAGCAAAAATTGATTCGATAATTAAATAATTCTAACGATATTATCAGATGTTTGAAATTACATTAGTAAAGGAACGTGTCAATGAATAAATAAGAATAGGGTAAAGAGTATCTTTTTCATGAATCGCTGTCACTGTATAAATTATGGAAAGCGTATTTTTTTTTTCAAAGTAGTAACGCTTCCTATGCCATTTTATTAAACAATAAGTAAAATTCAATTCTATCCTAAGAATGGATGTAGTATAATATATAGTAGTATGCGTCGTATAGTACACATACATATTTTACAAATAATAGTATTACAAATATGTCGTTGTCCATCATGAAACTATAGTAAAAATGTTCTGTCTTTATTACGTTACGATTCTAGAATTTTTAATTTTGTTGTCTTTCGTTGCAAAACAAGGATATGTTTTAAAGTAGAAAGGTACTTCCTACTAAAAAGTTAATAACGCAAAACATATACAACATAAAAAGTATACAAAATATGCATTTGCGTAAACATCCGTAGTCTAATTATGAAGAATAATAAAACACGCTATTTATCTCGGTTTAACTTAATTAATCTTAATTTTCATTTATTTTCGTGCCCATACGGCTTCAACAAAAGTTGTACTTACTTACACAAACAGAACGACAATTAATTATGTAAAATTATTATTATTATTATACTTTCTGATACAACGCTACTGCGAATTATATTTATCCAATTCCTGACAATAATATTTTATGCTTTACGTCTATGAAAGTTATCTTATTTGTTTGGCGTTTATCGTTATAAACGCAGCTAATAGAGATTGAATGATTCGTTATCCAACATAATTTTCACTGTGTTCATTTATAGTATATGAGTTTCTATATTGTTAAATTTTATTCGAACATTTTTTCTATTTCATTTTAGATGATTATCCGATTGTATTACCCGTTTACATTGTTTTAAGACCATAATATTCGTAAAAGTACAATTAACACAGCGAAGTGAACTTTAATATGAAAGTTAATCAATTCGAGAACCTAACAAGTACTAAGCAGAAATTTAACGAGAATTCGGTACTATATCTTTGACGTTATTACGTTCCCACCGTTTCCATCGTAACTAACGAGGAATCTATCCGCTGAGAACGCCGATTAACACTTGCATCGATCGCCCGCATCAGAGGAAATCCTTTCTCGCCTCCGGGATGGACCTTCCGTTCAACGTAGTTTCGCAATTTCCAACAATGTTCAAAAACTTGTTTATGACAAGCCTTGATCACCGAACGAAGAGTTAATCGTAATAATTCACGAAATGCGAATTATTTCTATGTCGTTAGGTACTTTTCGAGAGATTCGCAACACGTAATATACACGTCTACAAGTTTTTTGTATCATCGACAGAAAAGAAGATATAGATTGACCTATTTATCAGATTCATCCTAAATGTGGGAACCATTACTAATATCTAATCGTGTTTAAGGGTTGGTGAATTGCTTTCCGAAATAGTCCGCCAGCAATTTGGGTCCAATGAATTTTTAGATGAATGAATAACGCTTGTAACATTTAGGAAAATTGAATCCTTGAATATCCTTGAAAATTGACTATCTTTCTATTGGAGTTAATTGGATTTGAAAATTGGAAATCGATTAATTTACTTCGAATTACGGCAATTCTGTAATGTCGTTTGTTCAGCGCGAGTAACGGTAAAATCTTTGTCTCATCCTGGTCCCATTTCGACAGCTGAAAAGAAGCATCGAGTGCTTCGAGCGGAAAACGTAAGTGCTGATAGCTGGCCATTCTTCGAAGTCATGTAGAATCCTCACCATCGTACGTTTTTCCGACGAGGTGTACTTCCCCGCAAACGAGGTTTCGGATCGTGTTGAAAGCCTCGGAATTACGGTGAACGGAAGCTCAGCTCCGGAAGCGAGAAAGGATTTCATCTGACGTGGACGGTTGATACAAGCCGGCGATAATCGACATTCTCAGCGATTAGTTTTCTCGTTAGTTATGGTGAAAATCGTAGAAACATGGTAACATCAAATCTAAATTAAATTTTCGGTAAACTTTTGCTTAGTACTTGTTAAACTACCAACTTGATCAATATCGGCATAAAAGTTTATTTCAGTACACTGTATCGACACTATGATGAATGAACGAATCCAAAAAAAAGAAATAAGTGGATTATAGTCGGAGTAAATATTTATCAAAAATCGAATAAAAAATATCTTCCGTCTAAATTTAATGATGTAGAAACTGATGTTTTAGATGAACAGAGTGAAAATTAACTTAGATAATGAATGTATTAAGTGTGTATCTTTGTGAACAATCGTCACATGTGTACTTGTTACCTTGTAGCAAACGCTAAAGAAATAAAACAGACGTCATTAACATAAACAATGAAACAGGTGTAATGTAAAAACTGAATAATTTGAATTGAAACTGGTATTGTACCAGAAAGTATAGTAACAATTTTTTAATGGTTAATAGATAAGTAAATGATTACAATTTTAATAATAGACTGATATAAAAAGAAAGGCTATACCGAAAGAATGGAAATTAACAAAAATTAAGATAAATTAAATTAAACCGAAATAAATAATGTACTTCGTTACACTCTACATACCTCAGTCATTGTCTGTGAAATTTATTTATTGTCTCGGAAAAATATGCAGTAGACCTTTAGTAATTTCAAATAAATGCTTGATACATTTATTTCTTACACAAAACACAGTGAAATTATAAGTAGTATTTTAAATATATTCTTACTTTTTCACATATTTTCCATTATACTATAAAAGAAAATGTAACTAAGAATTCTGCAAGTATAGTCGAGACGAATTAGTGTAATTCTTTTAGTCGATCGAAGATAAACAATGCGTTTCATTATTTTTCGTATTTAAGATAAAATATTTCTCATAGTTGTCTGCAAAGTTCTTCAAAATCATACCGGATTTGGCAGAAAAGAAATATCATTGGTTTGCAATACAAATTAATGTGGCACAAAATGTTTATAACGTTATTATAATTTCACAAGTAACACAATATTAACAACTTTATCGTTTCTATAGTATGTGAGAAATACACAAATATTTCCGCTTAAAAATGTGTAAAAAATGTATCTTTTGAATTTTATCACTCTTATCGCAAACGAGGGACACTATCGTTCAGATAAAATGTATTGTATTTTAATGAAATGCAGTGTATAACATTTCAACCAACGAAAGTGCAGAGTGGAAAAATTTATATAAAATTAATCGTTTTAAAATGCTTCGAATAAATAATTCATAACTATAGTTCCTCCATCGATTTGTCTTGCAAATTCCCGATTTGAACATTCTTCTGTTAAAGATTTTGCTTTTCTAATCGCTTGATCATTTAGTGACGTTCCACGTTCCACAATAATAATATTATGAATAGTAATTATGGGACTCATATTCCATTTACGAATCACGTTTCTTCATTTGCTTCACTGATAATAATCAATTGTCTCTCTCGTCGTCGATAAACACGCGACTCGTGTGAAAACTTGTTTTCTTGTCATAGCAGGAAGGTAATTCTCAGAAATATTCAAAACAATAGGAACGGTTGCTAGTGTCCAGTCCATATTAAAAACATACGTTACAACGTACAAACACCGTGTAGAATTTCTTTTTATTTGCCTGAAATATTTACCGAAGACTATTCGAGCGAACAGTACACCATATAAAAATGTTTATTCGATCGAAAAATTATTCGAATAAACTTCCATCCGTACAATACAAAATGTAATTCGATTTTATCATTTAAATTGTACATTTTGTTCACCAAATAACAGATCAAAATTTGTTTACCTTTAATTCGTTATTCGAAAATTTGGCCTAAATGATAATTGAAACAATTATTCGACCATGATTAACTTAACACGCGTAAATAAAGATTTTGTTCGTTTTTAGTCTATGATAAGTTCGAAACGTAGAATAATCTTTGTATGCGACTGATCTCTAAATATTACTTTGCAAAATATTCCTTTTATTCACTGTTCTGCGATAGTCATTTATACCTGTACCAAGCGTTGCAGCTTGAACCGTTGAAATTAATTAAACATTTCCCATGTAACACTTTACACGAACGATTCCGTTTATCTTTTGTTCGTTGCTTGAAAAATTCACGTACTTTTGCGCATTGAATCAAAGTATGTTCACCGTTGAAAAATGAAATGGAATTAAAAAAAAATTGATCCGCACGAAATGTAACGCTATCACTCACGTTCGATTCGATGTAGCTCCGCTAGGTGTATCGATCCTCCGTGTCATCCTGTCGCAACTCTCATCCGCGGAACTTCCACTCGATGTGCACTTCGCTTCCTACGACGAGCACTTTATCTCCACCTTTGTACGCCCTTCCGCCTCGAACGTGGCTGGGAAACCCTTTCCGCGTATAGCGTTTAGCACGAGCTCGACACTACCGGCTTCCTTCACGGCGGACACGTGGCGTGCGTTGGGGATTCTGCGTGTCCCTCGCGATCGAGTTCGCGGCGATCGGTTGCAGCACGATCGATCGCGGTCGAGGTGTCACTGGTTCGGCACCGGCGAACATCCTCGCAATTTATAAAGCCTCGTCCGCTCTCTGACTTCGCTCCGTGTCGTCCGGCTCGTTATTATTCCCCTGCCAGTTAGCCGATTCCCCCGCCAAACTCAGTGGTACTAACATTCCACCCACCGTGTTACGCGCTCGCTTGGAAACGCGCGATCTCACGAGGATCACCGGCCGAGCTACGATCTCCAATTTTTTGTGAAACTCGGTACAATTGGTACAGGTACGAGCATCGAACAATTTTAGAAACATATATTCTTTGTCCACCGATATTCGCGTTCAAGAGATGGGATCTACCCTTAATGTTGCGAATGAAAATCTCTTTGACAAAGTCGAACGTATCCTATTCAATGCCACAGCTATTTCACATTACGCAAATAATCTTAAAAATGTTGAACGAATTGCTTATTTTATTTCTTCGTTTCTATGTGTTATTCGAGATACCTTCGAAAAATAACGATGACTGAAAGAAATTTGATTTTTCATCGGGAATCACCAGGTGATGGATGTCGCCGCTACAGCAGATGAAATCGTTTTTTTATAAATGTCTCTTTCGTTCAACAGCGCAAGATTTAACAAGGAGCATTATCCCAATTTGAATCTTCACATCATAGATAGAGCAACGCAACATTTTAAACATATGTTTTTCATCGGACGATATTCAGTTTTAAATTGGTTACTAGCCTTAAAGTTGTGGATGAAATACCCGTTTAACGAAACATCTCGAAAAACAAAGAAGATAGAAGAAAATTGTATTTTTGACCAGAGCGATCATGAGACTTGAGTATAAATTGAGTAGCCGCTCAGATTGTCTTTGTGCAAATATTCCATTGACCACAGTGACGCCACTTGTGACTTTGTGAAATTTGCATTCAGACCTTGTAGTTACTCGTTAAAATTTTATTCAATTTCAATAGTTTTCTCTATCTGCATTCGAGATGCTTGAACTAAACTGGTATTGCGTCCACAAGCTTGAGGGTTGTTTTCATACCTTGAACGTAAATATCTACCGATAAAAAGAAATACGGATTTAATGTTTTACAATATTCAGTATTTGCGCTTCTCGCCGTATCTTCTTTGATCCTTGCAAGGATATCCTGCAGGATCGAGCCGTTAGCCGATGATTTAGGACAGCATTGTTCACTGGGGAACAGTCAGCGTAACGGAGTCTCCAAATAGTGTTCCTCCGCTCGTGTTCCTGCGGAATAGGGAATACGCATCGAAGAAATCAATTTCCGTGTTAATATTTTTACTTTCGTTTCGCTCCAAACGTTAGATTATACAATGGAATTAGAATTGCAGAACAGAGTCGTTGCCTCGACGGTGAATGGTCAATAAATAGTTGAAACAGCTTGAAGTTCAGGACATTTGAAACCTTATTAGGACTATTCTGACTGGCCAGGTTAGTTTCTCTGGTTGTATTTCAAGTGATACTGCACGGTTGCTATTAAAGGTATGTAAAGAACATGTAACATTGTATGGAATCGATTACTGGTTAAAAAGGAAATTAATTTTTGCGTTAAAACTTTTAGATTAGTTTCATTGTACACTTGAAATGGTATGATAAATTATTTAGAATTGTAAAGTAATTTCAAAATTAATAATTCCTTGACAAAATAATCAAAGGATCTCCTTTCCAAAGATTATACCAAATATTGACAATGAATTGATAACTGGTGACGTATGAATAACTTTCGAAACATTTCTTTCCTTACTTGTTTGCAAGAAAATGAGAAAGATTCGAATATCTAAAATGAAAAAAATATAATTCACTCGTGTGTTGATCCACGAGTTTCCTTTCGATTCCGAACACTTTTATATAAGCGGAATACTACATATCTCGTGGAAATATTGGAACCAGTTGTAAGGAATGCTTAATTTTTAATAAGTATTTTTGAAACTGAAACTCCATTTTTATATTTATCGTTTGACAATACTTTTTCAGCATTCTATTGTAATAAAGTAACGGTGAATGTGTAACGGTGGGTGTAGAAAAATCTCAAAGTGTTATGTGCTTCTATGGGAACGAAAACAAATGATTTTCTACATGTATAATTATCATACTTTGGGGACGAATTAACTCATTGTGGAGATGTTTTCAAATACGAGATAGTCGAGTCGAGATAGCTTATTTCAGCTGTATTAGGTTAACAGAAAGCACTATTGAAATTGTACAAACTTTGCATGTTAAACTTGCTGCATTGTTGAAACTTTTAGATGGTTCCATTGCTAAATACCCACAAACAGCAGTCGAGTCAAATAAATTTCTCCTATATAGAAATATCCTCATAAATAAATGTTAAAACTACTATATATACTAAATAATTGTTTTAATAAGTTTTAAATAAAATCGAGTGACGAGAAAAGTTAATGGGACTTTTTATCATTGTTCAACGGAATTTTATTAAACATAAGCAAATAAATATTTACAACTTTTCAATGAAAAGAAATTTACAAAAACAAAGGAAATAAATAATACATTTCTGATAAATATTATAATGGTTATCTTAAATAATACACTGGTGCACTTAAAGAAGTAGTTTTAAGTATTAAGATTATGTTTAATTATACGTAATTATATCAGTTTAAAAATAAAAAAGGTTTTTCAATTCCTCCAAGAATTTATCGACCAACATGAATACTTTCAAGCAAAGATTCTCTCAAAGTAATTCGGCTAAAAATAAAACCAAAGTCACGTGTCACTGTGTACGATCGTATTTATATTTCACGGTATTAAACTTCATTGAATAACTTTTTTGCGATAAGTCACTGAATTTTATTTTTACAACACTTTTATAAGCGTCAGCAATCCAAACTCTATATCCAATATACTTTTATTTTCTGCTCTACGATAAACAGTTATTTATATTTTTATAAACTATTAAATTTCAATTTGCCAAAATTAATCGAACGTATCCTATTTAATGCTACAGCTATTTTACATTACGCAGATAATCTTAAAAATGTTGAACGAATTCCTTATTTTATTTCTTCGTTTCTATGTGTCGCGAATTCGAGATATCTGTTTAAAAATATCACCACGATTTATAACTAACAGATTTGTCTCCGTTGTTTCCTCGATAAATAAAGTTATTTGTACCTAGACAACGAATCGCTAAAATAAAAAATGTGAAACTAATTTTACGTTCATTTCGAATTTACGATAAAATAAATTCAATAATAAATAAAAGTTATTAATAAATTTAGAGCACGATTATAAGTGTCCTGGTAATTTTACACAAATCGATAGTCTTCTAACTGGATATAGTATATCGGAAATTTTAGACTTCGTACACGAATTATATTACTTCGTTCTCTGATTTTCTATAAACGAACCAATTCGCAGCTACACCCACCCAACTGATATTAAATTAAAAATTTTACACTCAATTACATTCAATTTGCGACAATTAACAGGCATTCAGATTTTATCGAAACGAATAAAAATTTTAGACGATTTGTTCGTTTTATTTTTTCATTCTTTCATTTTAGAATTTGAAGCATCCATTTACACACTATTCCTACTGTATTTTTTGTTTGTGATTTTCAAACAAATAAAACTATTCGTAACTGCGTACATACTACAATTAATCCAAACAATTATTAATTTACATGTCGTTCAATTTGCGAGCATTCGTTATTAATGGACAAGTATTGAACTTCTACCCAAGTACCACGTTTTATTTATTGTTTTCATTCTTCACCATTTCCACCGTATTTTATGTATTTCAACGAATAAACCCACTCGTAACTGTGCACGAGCTACTGCAAATAATAAAAGAAACTTTTATATTCGCAATTACGATTAAATCGCACCTAATATCAATGGACAAGAATGAAAATTTTGCACAAATTGATCGTTTTACAATATTTGCTCATTTTTACGCCTCGATTATTTAGTCACCTTAATCTATGAACAATACCACAATTTCCATCGATTTACGTTTTCCAACAAATAAAGGATCTCGTCTCTATACACGGACGAATGCAATTAATCTACGAAACTTTTAAATTCACATTACCGTTAATTCACGTGCACCCATTATTAATGGATATAAGATATTGCTGCTCGTTTTATTTTCTCTATTTCTACGTCTCCGGGATTTTGAGTCATTTCTTTATGAATGGCGACACGATTCTCGTATCTGGATTTGTTCCCGTGCAGACGTTTGCACGGTAGAGTACTTATCTCTTTTCCGACATGAAAGAGTTCGTTGCCGTTCGTCTGTTTCCTTCCATTTTTCATCTTGCGTGGGAAAGTTTGTTTAACAAATCATCAAATGTTCTTAGAAATCACAGCAGAAGAAAGATACCTTTCTTCCATTTCAGTTCGAGTAAATGGAAGTTAGTGTGACGATAACCAAGTTTTCCCATTGAAGCTCTCCCTGCCTCCAAAAATGCGACTTGTGAGGCTGCAACAAGTATTGGAAAATATTGCTCCAACAAGATAATATAAATTGGGTAAAAATTTATCTGAAAAAGTGTAAATATAATCGAAGTGAAATTAAATTAAAACAAGGTAATATAGTACTGAATAACTTTAAAGAAACAATTATCGTAATGTTAGTAAATAATTTCACGAGCAATATGGTTTCCTACAAAACGCTCGATAAAGTGATGAAAGTGGTGATATTAAAAAAATACTGCAGAAGTTACAAAATGTTATAGCAGGAGTTAAAAAGTATTATGGAGAAAAAATGCTTCTAAGAAAATAATAAACGTCGTATTGCACTATATTAAAAAGAGCAATCTTCGGAGATTATTGAATCTTTCCAGAAGTAATGTAATTCCTCCACGAAGTAGACAATAAAGCAGTAAAAAATAACAGCGATGGTCATCGTCTAATGACGATAATTTAATTTATTTTTATTGCCGTTAAAGTCTCTCGCATTGAATATTTTTAGCGATTCGATGATTATCCACTAAAAATGCAAAATTTTAGGAAATAGTAAACAAATTCAATGTTTGTAAATTTAGAAGACGCGGTGTCCCATTTAAATAGTTCCCCTCGAATATCTCCGAAACTAGATGAAAAACATTTTGAGATTCACACAACCAAAAAATATTGAAAAATGTACTTACATGTAAATATTAAAAATATTACTTGCAATTACGATCTAAAGTGTATAAAGTGAAATAAATCGTAAACTGTTACATTTTATTTCTAACCACACTTAAGTTTACAGTTGTTTACTCTGCAGTTGTTTCACCAAATTTTCTTTACTTTCTTTAGTCATTTATTTTCCACAAAATAATTTATTCTTTTTCTTATCCTTTGAATTATATAAACCATCTTTCCTTACTTTTATTATAAATACAATAATGTCATTACTAACAAAGATCCAAACAACAAGTCGAAACGTTTACAATATGACTAAACATATTTAACATAATTGTTCGTAACAGACTACATTATTTGCTAATTTACTAATTTTAGACATCAAACTAAATGCTCAATGGAGGCTACCAAATGCGTTTCTTCAACGTTGTAGCTGATAAGAGAAAAGTACTAACTCTCAACATTTCGAAAGTCGAGATCCATTAATGGTCGTATAACGCTAACCTGTTGATTCTTAATTTTAAATACTCGTAATTTCTGAAAGAATATATTCGCGTTAAAAATAAATTTTTCTCTTTCGAAGAATCTGAGCGAGTACCCTACTGAAACTTATTCAAAAGAAATCTTAAAATACAACCATATATATTTGTGTATGCCTTTACGAAATCGCGTTTAAAAATACGAGAATAAAATTTGTTTACTCGTACTAACCGATCGGACAAGTTAGAAAAATGGTGCATAAATTGTTTTCAAACGATAAAATTGTCTTTGACCGTTTCTTTAGGATGTTGAATTCGTATTTGAAATTTTCACGTCAAGAATTGATAAAACAATTTTGTTTCTTTTGCTCGATACTGATACGCCCAAATGTTTCCCAATTATTTACACAACACGGTTAAATGCGCCCACCGCGGGCGGATTAAGCTCGTTAATCACGCACTTGACTCGGGTTGCAGAAACTTCGTGTCTACAACTGTATGTATGTACATTGCATGTACCAACGTACACATTTCTTGGCTACGTGCTTTATGATCCGCTCTTTTACAAATCCGGCTTTATTTATGTTCATTACATCGCGAGCCGCAGTAACTCGGAGCACAATCAATTCGTTTAAGCGAACCCCAGCATTGCACTCCGTTTTGATTTTTATGGAATCCGCGCGGAGAACACTTGCAGGCGTTCATTATCGTGCCTTGCGCTTCGAAAAACGATGCACGTTACTCCGATGCGATTTATTGCGCCGATCGAAATAATTAGAGGATCGCCCACTAAAATTATTTCAGATTACATTACTGCTCGATATATAAAACTTTACGATTCCCTTCGACACGTTGCTGTCATTCCTTTCCATCACCGCTTCATTTACCAAAATAACATACAAGATGTTCAATTTAAATAACGTATGATCTCATTAATCATCGTCAATGTTAGTATATATCTGTTTTCTCGATGAAATCCAGGAAAACTATTTATTAATTAACCAAGTCACATCGCAACGGTACAATATACAATTGAAACATCATTGTTTGAATTAATAGGATTTATTGAAGAAGATATAGGCTCGTTCAGATAACTACAGAAAGTAACAATATTTCGGTCGTATCAAGGTTGAGGACCGATTTCCTATGGGTAATTCTATGCTTTAAATGTACGTGTTTCAAACGTAGAAACTAGGAAACACAACGCGAAATATTAGAATTCTTATTTTAGATGTAGGTATACTTCGAGAAGAAATAACTCAAAAGATTAAAATTATTATTTCAGGATGTATCATTCGAAATCTCATGCATTGGATACTATAAACGCGTATCCACATTATTTCATCTTTGTAAAATCATTGATTTTTTTTAACTTACCCAACGTATCTCTTCCCTTGTATAATTTTAAATTGAATTGTCGAAGAGGGAAAAATATACGATTGAAAACATTATCATTAAAACCGACAAATAAAGGAATTGTTTACCTACGATTAAAAAGAATTTAGAATTTTAATTTTAATGTTTACTTGGAAGCGAAAATCAAGATTTAACGAATGAAAAATACACAAGCTTTTTCCCACAACACGTTGAATAAAAATTATAATCTGAATTGTAGAATGAAATATTTCACAATGTATGAACAAAGAGACATCATACTACACGATTGAATAAACACTAATTACATGTTTTTCGATATCCTAATTCAAATTTAGGAATCATAAAAAGTAATTTTCTTTCGTAAAAACTAGTCCTTGAAAGAAATTTTCTTGGGTAAAATATTATATGAATTAATGTTAATTATAAAAATCCCTTTTCAAGAGACCTTAAAAAACAATAATAAATTGTAGTAAAATACAAAATTAATTTAACTCGATTATTAGAAATAATAATGAGTAAACAATTAAAGCTTACGAAAACCATATTCTAAAATTTAATTGCAACGCGATATCGTTGCAAGATGATTTTACTCGTCTATTATTCGTATAAAAGCTTTCGCATTTTTAAATTTACCGAACGCAGTTATACTGTGACATTAAGTTGCCGCCAAATATTTTGACTGTTCAAAACCACTTCCTCGACCGTGATTGATGTCACTAACTACCGCCTCACTTACGTTATTGCTACGTGCCTCCGTATACGAAAGTTTCACGAAGAGACGAGAGATGGAGTGGCAGTGTATCTATAGGTGGTAGTAGATTGGAAGTTTCTCCTCAATAGTCGTGAGCGATCGAAATATTTGACGCTCAGCATAATACAGATAATTACTGTATATATTAAGGGAAAACTAGTTTCTTCTGAAACGAAAACATTTTAAGAGTAAACTAGGACTTACCTTGTCTATTTCGATAATAGGCTTTTCTAAGATCAACATTTCGACTCATCGATGTTCTACTGCTTCGAAAACGTGCATCAACATCTCCTTATATCAAACAAATTTTTATCCATAATTTTGTATTTTAGTAACACATAATTCTATTAATACATATTATAGTTATTAATACATATTTCGACAGTAAAAATAAGAACAATTCTAAAATCGTTTCAGCAGCGGCTATTATGTAAACAAGTGCGATATTTCGTTTAAAAAAATATCGATGATATTAGCAGCTCGTATAAAAATTCTGCTTCATCATTACACGCGCCCCATAAAACAATGTAATTTTGTCGTAAAAAGTTTTTTCGTAGAGCACACAAATAACGAAGATATTCAAAGTGGACAAACATGATTTCACAAATATGAAAATTCACTGTAAAATTACGTTGAAATAATAAACTTATTGTCTACATATGGAAGCAAGGTAGTTCTGTACAGGTACGTAATAAATATTATATATTCATAATATTGTAAAAGTAAAACTAGCGTGTACAGAATTATCAACATCGATTAGTAAGTGCCTGAAAGTTAACCTGTTCGATCCAAAAGTTCCACTTCTAAACACTAATTACATGTTTTTCGATATCCTAGCTTCAAATTGAGGAATCATCAAAAATAATTTTCTTTCGTAAAAACTAGTCCTTGAAAGAAATTTTCTTGGGTAAAATAATGTATGAATTAATGTTAATTATAAAATGCCCTTTTCAAGAGACCTTAAAAAGCAATAATAAATTGTAGTAAAATACAAAATTAATTTAACTCGATTATTAGAAATAATAATGTGTGAACAATTAAAGCTCACGAAAACCATATTCTAATTATATTAAACTCATAAGCATCGCATACTCTAATCACCGTCACAATATGTATTTCCTCTGTACACGATTTAATTATTAATCAACCTCTTAGAGAAAATTCTTAAAATTCTCGCTATTTTAACCTTCCTTTCCACTGGTTTCTTGAACAAAAGGCGCAATTCATATTTCTGATGCACCAATTTACACGAAAGAATTTCACTAATTTAGAAATGAAATTCCAATTACGTAAAAATTAATCGATCATTTCACGACACGGATTATTGGATGAATGAAGAGCGGTAATTATTTTCCAGCGGATAATAGTCACGTTGATCGTAATTTAAATAAGTGACCGGACACGCGTTGCTCTGTCACGGTTGGTTGGAGATGCTCGACGTTATTAATAATTCATTCATAGCTGTAAATTGAAACGCAGTCGAACGACAATTCCCTGCAATCGGATTAATCTCTTGCTGGGGCCGAACGAGGAAAACGAAGAATTGTTAATCTTGTAATCGTACATCAAGCTGTCAGTAATGACATACACAATGAACCCTCGATTTTTGTTTAAAATCAGGATTATCAATGGCAATATGCAGTTAGATGTGTTATCGAGTATCAGCGTCGATTATAATTTGACATTCATTGTAAGATACAATTTATAATTACTAATGGATAATTACTAATGAATACTTTACAATTATTTCGCTGATCATAATTTAAACGTCAATTATAAGCATTTAAATTTTAATTACAATCCCATCAAACTCTAACTTAATTTAATTAAAATGATGAATAATTATTAATTATTCTTATTGGACTTGGTGGTACCATAATTTTGCCATAATTTTGTGTACATTATCTAGAATTAAATCAAATTTAATTGAATTGAAATCCTCTACGTGGTTTGATCAATTATTGCATTTATATATAAAACGTTATAACACGGTGATGTATCTTTCAAAATAATTTTAACTTGCTTCTAAAACATAGAAACTCTTTATTCAATAATTACCGATGAATTTTAATTAAAAGCGCAACAGAAATTGGATCTTTTACGACTTTGTAAGAACAGCAAATAATTTTTACTTTTTTCGGCTTAACGATTAGTAAAAATATGTTTCCACTAAGTAGAGTATTTAAAATGTTTTTGTTTCTATACAAACAACTCCAATACAAATTATAAAACGATAAAATTATATAAATATGCTTAGAGATATGCTTAAATATACTGATCTTGAATCCTAAAAGAAAGGTATTTCTTTATTAATTATTTGCTCAAATGAATATTTTTTTCTATTTCAAGAAACCATATATTTTTTTCCATAAAAAATATTAATTTATTCGATCAAGCTAATTTATTCAACGAGTAAAAATACTACCATTGTTTACTGGTAACACAAAGATAACGATAAAAGCACCTTGTGTCTTTAAACTTGACACGAATTTTTGCAAATTATCTTTAAAATTTTAAAATGTAGGAAAAACCTATTAACAAAGAAACTGTACAATTTGAAGAAGGCGTTTATATGTGAAAACGCAGAGAACATTCGGAGGTCAACTTTATTTTCTTAATCGAATAGTTCAATTTTTTATAGCAGAGTTCATTTGTCAATGCTCCTACTTAATTACGAGTACTTGGCCTATATTTGTTTTTGTCTTAAATTTGTAATATTGTGAAGAGAGTCTGCATGTAAATTAAAATTGTTCAAAAAAGTAACGCCTGACTGTGACATGTATTTGATTTATTAAAGAAAAAAGGTATCGAAAAAAATATAGATTGCCGTTTAAGAAAAAACGAATCGATGACCTTACGTTCGCGTAAAAAATTGTCTTAAAAAAATCATTATACTGCTGTTGGACGTATCCTTTTAAACAGTGCAATTCTATCCCGATGACTTGTTTCGTAGAACCGTAAATGAAGAGATATTTAAATGTAGTAAATATTTCACTTTTTATGTATATGTATAATTGCAGTTCATTAATGTAAATAGAGTATCGATATGTAAATTATCTACGCGAAAGAACTATAATATGGTATATAATTCTAACGGAAACCTTTCAGAACCACTGTATATGTACGTATAAGATGAATAAAGTAAGTTTTGTGTTAATCCTGTCTTCGACCCAACAGTTACAACACCATCTCATTCAGACTGATAACCATATTTAAAGGTGCTCCGTTCCCAACGGTTTAATACAGTACACCATTTCTTATGTTACGTGCAATAAAATTTTACAACTTCTTGTACGATGGCAGTAACACCACAATATATCTTTAGATACGACGGTGTAAATATACTGCTTGGCCAACTAGGACATTGTTTACCGTTAGAATATCTCTTAATGATATCACTGTTTAAAAACAACGTATCTCAATGTCTGGACTGCGATGAATACCGAAACGAACGCGTCAAAAAGATTGCACGATTTTCAGGTACAAATCGGAGTACACGAGAAACCTCTTTCGAAGTTGACACTACAAGAGAAGTAGAGGATTCGAACAACCGGGTACTTCTTTCTCGTTGCCCCCGACACGATCGCCAAACGTTTTTCTAGTTGTGCGAGCACGAAATTCTTCAACTGTGACAATATCGAGTTTCGTGTGCCACGTATTGAATAATTTCGCAAATTATAGAAACTATTTGCAGAAAAACTGACTTGGACAGTAGTAAATGGTCTCGATTCAATATTAATTGCTTTTATAAAACGGTTACCCTAACTGCGTGGTATAAAGTGACTATTAACCAGTTGGAAAGGCCAACAATGAAGTGATTCTTAGAAGCGATTTAAAAATACAAATTACGATTAATGGATCTCGTTAGATCACCATAAAGAAGGTCTAATGGTACAAAACTTACAGTAACAAAAGTAATACGAGCATAGTTAAGTTTATCTTCTAAAATAATAAGAAAACTATAACATTATAAAGAACCAATCCTACAGAGTAACTTTTATCTTTTAAACCGTAATACAAGAATGAAAAATATTGTACTACTCTAGCGAAGAATGTTAAAAATACAAAAATCTTAAATGATATACCGAAAGTAAAGAAAATCGAGCAAACATGCTGGTCACTAATATGAGAATGTGTTAGCATTTTATAATAATATAAACAAAAGTCGTTAATTTGGAAAAATAAAAATAACTACTTACGTGATAAAAAGTGTTTATTAAGGATGAATTTGTCCAAAATGGATGAACCAATCAACACCCGAGCGAAAAGGTTATATTTTATAAAGGGAAGTCATTATCGTAGAATCTCTTTAAGAACATGAAAATAATTATTGTGTGCATAAAGCAATAATATGTACATCATTGTTGTTACAAGTAACTGTTAAATGCTGAAATTTTATGTACTTTTTCGCACACACGTCGTTGACTTCTCCGTTAAGTGGTAAATTTTTCAATCCTAATTGTGTGACGTTAGTAAAAGCTTACCAACATCTTTAATATGTAAATATAAATAATTTTCATTACATTTGCTCTTATTACTGTTTGCCGTATCAACGAAATAGCTGTTCTAACAATCAAATTATACTTTTTTCTTTTGATTAAAATTGCACCCAATGTATTGCATTATTTGTATGAACATTATTATCCGTATCGTCATTGTTACATCATGATAATATATTCTTTTAAGTATTATACATTTAACCTTTTAACCACTATCCAAGTATACTCGTGCATAAATATCAATATTATTCTAGCTTAGTAAATAATCCTACAAGATATTTTACTTCGATACTTAATTTGTACATATGTGTACTATATATATTTATAAATACATCGCTTCCGCAAATCAACAGTGTCCACTCTCCAAATTGTTAGTAGTTTTTTGCTGTATCTTCGAATTTTTTAAATAATCGCAACGGTCATTATATACCAACCACCCTATATACCTGAAAGTGTTCTTTTTCCAAGGTATGAGCATATTTCGGTGGAGGAGGAGGTTTGCAAAAATACATGTCAAGTTCAAAGACACAAGGCGTTTTTATCGTTATCTTTGTGTTACCAGTAAACAATGGCAGCACTTGTACACAGAGAATTTTTCTACCCTGATTAATTCACTCGTAAAAAGGTTAATGCTGCACACCGTGGACCAAAATTCGTGACGTAAATGTAGTCAAGGAAATTCAATTGCTCAAAATGAAACGAAAATAAAAAATAACAAAATTGTATTAGAGGCTTCTTTTACGAGAATAAATGCATTTGAAAATCAATCCAATACGCGTACACATAATTGATAACTGCCACTACGAATTTCTCTAGAAGCGGATACTGAGATCTTTTCTGCACAAAGTATAATACAATGTCGGCTACTATCATTGCTATAATTACTCACGCGATAATGCATTCTCAATGCGTGCAGAAGACATATCAGACATCCGTAATAATGCGGGCGTACTAAATTCATTTTCAAATGTATTTTTCTCAAAAAGGAAGCTTCTGATGCAATTTTGTTATTGTACATTTTCATCTTATTCCGAGCCATAGAATCTCACTGGTCCCATTTGTACCATGAATTCTGGCTCGCTGTGTACACGCGAAATGTCTCCGTTCCTGGTGAAAATTATGCATTCGATTGTAAACTTTTAATTAGATGCAAGACAATTGGGCGTTGTGGTACACTCGAGTAACTGTTCTGTAACTTTTGTGTGCTCTATGTTGATTCGAGTGATCTTCACTCGATCCTTTCGGCTGTACCCTGCGGACAGTCTTTGGTAGAAATCAACGATCGTGTATTTTTAATGTCCTCTGTTTCCTCTAATCTAACATGAGTCCAGCCGCTGCTTACACAACATTGTAACGCGCAAATTTCTTGTCCTCGTCTGACGCAATCACGAGGATTCGGTTCAAGGGTGCACCATGTAAATGCGAAACGAGGAAAGAATGGAAAAGAACGAGAACAATCGAGCGGTGACTCGATAAAAAGGTCGAACGTTGAGAGAACGTTTCGCAAACGAGTGTTTAAGGTGCAAGGTTACCGTCCAGTCTAACAATTCCAATTGACATTGCATCGGTACAATCTTGGCTGGATGCATGCTGACTAGCTGACCGAATGTCAATTATATCTTGCCGCGTCAATTCAAATTACCATGGTGATTGCTATTTGACGAAGTGACACCGAAACAGAAATGACATTTGTAGTACATCATCTCGTGTGTTCTTATTGCGTTTTGCGTGACACAATTGTGCTTATAGATGTTTCGTCCTCGTCAGTCTATAGAATTTATCTTGTTTCCATTATTCGCAAACGCTAGAATTCTTTCTTTATTCTGGAATTCGATTCACTTAGATGGCAAACTGTAACTCGGAGACACATTTTTCTTAACGGTGGAGTTACGAGCAATCGTATATTTATACAAGGTGGACCCAGAGCGCAACGAAACATATGCAAAGAAATTTCTCAATTCCATTTCTGGGATATGTTTTCTGTTTACGTTTTTACAAATTGTGTAACGATACTGACGATTACATGGCTAAAAATAATACAACGAGATTTTGTAGTTCATTTATTTCTATTATACAATCTTGCAATTTTGTTATTGTACAAATTATTGAAAAGTTTGTACGTAAGGGTCAATTAAAGAAGCACGAATTAATCGTAATTACCATAAAATTCTGTGCGTACATTATTCGTTCGTCTCTAAATTGAAAGTCGCGAGTGTGAAATAAGAAAACTCACCTTCGTGAATCAATACTTTTTCATAACGCGCGCTTCGGTGTAAAATAATTAAATCCTTGCGGTTTCTTGATAAGATTTACGCGAATTTACCTGTTCACAAAGTAAGTATTACGAGGGTGTTCGGTAAATGTCTATGTCCTCCAGAGTCTTTGGTTGTAAAATCACCTGACGCATCGACCCGAAAACTCGTGGCACGAAAGCAATTCGTGGAATTTAATTAAGCCCTGTGATTTTTTTTCAACTGCTAGCTTTACCTACTTCGTCCTTGTTCTGACTGAAGTAGACGCGTATTGAAGATTCTTAGTCAAACGATTAGCTTAAGTTCACTGAAACGCCCGAGCATTTTGCAACATCGCGTTTTAATGGGTATTACCGAAACGAGATTTTACTCACTGCAAAAACATCGTGTAATGTAATAAGTTTGTCCGATTCGTATCACTTGCTAAAAATTTCTAGTTCAGACTATACAACTGATCAAATATTATCAATTAATGAGTAAAAATAAGACGAAAGTATTATATACGTGTGCTACGAAAAATGTTTCTTCAAAAATTTACAAAGAAGAGAAAATTCGAAACGTCAATATTCTATTGTGCGTAATGAAAGTAATCTTTAATAATTGTAACACGTAACTTTAATAACCTTTATTTTATACCATACGTCGAATAAATTTTTCTTTCACATTTCCTTATTATGAATGCTAACATTCTACCAGGATTTTTTAAAATATTACAAAGAAAGTAAATGTACTTCAAACAACACAAATGTAAAAATGACAAACATTTAACACTTTATATTTTAATTTAAATGAAGTAATTTGTTTGCATTTAAAAAAAAAATACATGATTTTTGAAACCTTAAGAACCAAAATAATTATATTTAAGGTTAAGACGCATATTTATTTAATAATTATGATTTATTTTAAAGATGATTTTGAAGTAGAAACTAAAAGTGTTCAATTTTACTTGTTCGTTAATGCTTAAAAAATCGTATATTTTAATTCATATTTTATTCCCGTCTAATATACTATTGGAGTACACGTATGTATGTGGATATTGAAAAAATTCATTCATTTTTAAACAAATTTTATACATAGTACTACATGTAAAACCATTTTGACACCGTTTACACCTCTCGAGTTTAATGGCGTCTACTACTTGGAGGTTGTTTTCAGTCTTCGAGAAGAGTTGGTATTCTCTTGGCGTACAATAAACAAGATTGAAAGGAACGGTAGTTGCAGTGTCCATCGAGAAGAAACTTGAACTCCTTGCGAAGTCGATTCTCAAGAGCCGCGCGAATCAATTTCATTAGTTTCATTGTGGCTGTTTCCCATCAACATTCACTTGAAAAGAAAGCGATTGCACTGAATATAATTAAAGATACTTTTAAAACATCACCCGCTGAAGTACCCTTTAGCTAAGCACCCCCGGTGGAAATGCGAAAGGACAAAGAAATATTTTTGCAAATTCTTGATAGGAAGATATTTATCTAGAATTTTTCAATCTGCGCGTTGCTGTGAGTTTGTAAATTTGTGTTCATTTCAATGAATTTCTTGAACCAAATTTTCTTACATTGATAATAATATCTCTAGTGTAAACTAATAATTCTTACTGCACGTATTATTCGCGAAAAAATTATTAAAATACTTATATACTGCAACAAATTACTAAATCAAAATGAAATTAACAATTTCAAGGAGAAACGTATTTCCCAGCCAAAATATTAATAATAAAAGATAATAATTGAAATGATGAAAAATGAAAAATTTAAATAATGCTTTATTACGTGTGATAAATACCTAAAAATATGACATCATACTTTTCATTTCAAGAAACAGTCTTGGTCGTAATAAGGTTCTTATTGCACCAGGTTATCATTGGAACATAAAACCTGGCATACGAACAACAGAATGGTGAGAATTTTCCTGATGTCATTCTTCTTAGTAAAAGTAATTGATAGATCACCGTTCTAAGGTCTACCATAAAACATTACACGATTTTGGTCCGCGGGAGATAACGTGCTTTCTACTGGCCCATATCGATCAAAGATAAACGAACAGAAATTTATAAGTAAATTATTCATTCAATGAGGAAACATGTAGGTACTACGAGTGTTGTCCTTGTGTCTACGAATGAAAAAAGTACACACTAATTGATGAATTAACTTGATCGATACATTAATTACGCGTGTTTCTTCTTCATAAAGTTAAGTAATAGAAGTGTGCATAAGTAAACAGTACTATATTATTTCCTTGTTCGTCTCTTGACATTGATTTGTTTGTTTACTCGACAATCAGAGCAATATTACAATATAAGGAAAAAAGAAAACAACGCAACTGTATTTAATTAATATTAAAATTTCTAATTATTATCTTCTCTATTTCAAATTACCATATATTCTAAAGGGGAGTCCATATTTAATAAAACTATCTATTAAAGCTATGGTGTGTTAACATTTTGTAGGGTATCTATCCATTACAAAATTAACTCATTATTATTTGGTTAGTATTATATTTTCCATATAGCTTAATTTTTCAAATTAGCTTTAATTAGATCCTAAAATGTATACTAGTTACCATCAATTCTAGTGTTTCACCGTTGGTGACCAAGCAAGTCGCGTGTAAACTATTGTCATTGATTCTATCTCTCGGCCTTCTTCGATCGAACGACTTGCACACTCTTGTGAAAAGAACGCCAATACAATTTCCGTCTGTTCTCTGAAAGTCTGATTGTAAGTTACGGCACTCAAGCTGTGGCAGATAATTGCGTTCCTTGGCGAAACTTCTCGCGTTAACTCTCCTTTCAAACCTGCTACGTGTTGAAATCCATGGCCAAAGCGAGTGTAGTTGATATAAAGTTCATCTTTCAGCAGGCATCCACGTTAAGAGACTGAAAGTATATAATTACTTTATACTCGTTACAATTTGCAAACGATAATGGTATCAATTTGCAAATTTTTGGTTAGTGGCTGGTTCGAAGGTTGGATGAATTTCTGCCATAGCGGTTAACCCTAGCGTAACCAAAGTTGGGTTACCAGAAACCCTCCGACTTCAGAACGATAATATATACAATAATGAAACTCCTTATAATAGAGATGAAACGAAGATCGTGTTACAGATGTAATAATTATATTTTTATATTTTACCAGATTAATTGCCAAAACAAAATTTAAATTATTTAATCTAAATAAATATATTTACACTATTATATCAATTATAACAATTTCATGACTGTTTTGTACATTTACATTTTATTTCGTGCAAGGTTCTTATTAACTTAGCTACGTATTTTCTAAATATGAATAAAAATTGCAATGTCTGTATTCCTCTTACATACATATGTTTATAAGCTTCGTACAAAATAAAAGTTAAGCTAGCTCAAATTGGTACAAATATCAATTTTTTCAATTATTCATAAAAATTAATTTTTGTTTTATTAGATGTAATGAAATTATTAGTAGATGCAATGAGACCGAGTAAGTATCGTTTATTTATAATTCGAAAATTTATTATCCTGCAAAATATTTTACATTTTTTTGTATTTCTTAAATAGTTGTATACGTACCTACGCGTATTATTGCTTAGTTCGATTTATAAAACTACACATTCGTCGCACACTTATCTAAATTTCTGCGATTGGTTTAGACGAACAATTTCCATACTTCTGTTAACAACAATTCTACATTTCATCGTTACAATTTTGAAAATTCCCAATTCTGAGAAATCACAATTCTTAAAATTGGTAAAGTCGAATGACTTTACACTGTATGATAATTTTATTTATTACTCGGTGTGCGTAGAGTTTCACTGAACGAATTAGTGATTTGTACGAAAGTGTATAAATACAAATTGTCGGAATTTTAACTGTACGTCCATGTAAATTGTTTTGTCTCGCCGGTATGAAAATTTCCATCTCGTAACCTATACGGGTTTTTCCTACGCTGGGAAATCTTTGACGAGAGTACGGAAATGCATGATTTTCGCGTTACCGTACGCTTGGCAACTTTGTGGGTTTTCCCGCTTTTGCGCTTAATCTCTGAATAACGCTAGCCAGTATGGTGGTTTTGAACCATTTTTAGGGGCTGATGACTGAAGAGGATTACCGAAACGCGTGCTCGTAGACCCCAGCCTGTTTAATCGTTACGGTCACGCAGAGATCATCGAGGATGTTCTTTTCATAGGTCCAGCATTACGATCTATTGGTGCAATTTCTCGAAGAGAACTTGTATTTACCTACGTGGCTAACAATTCTTGTTCCCAATTATCCAACGAACTGCAAGTCTTGACCGTAAAACTGGTCGATTCGGTACAGATTGCACCAATACATTTTTCATATTTGCATTATATTGCTCATAAGTTACTTTATATTGTAATACGAAAAAAAATTGCAATTAGTCCTCTGGTAGAGAAATCAGTTCCCATCGTACTCAACTGAAACGATTCTTCGATTTAAAGGGTCAAGGATACCTTATGACACAGTGATCACTTTCACTATCTGTGACAACAAGGTAGTTGATATTCGAAGACATACATAAATATTGACCAGCCTTCTGTTTACAATTGCAAGGTTGGGCGTTGAGTTTGTTTTGGGAAATGTCGGTCTGCTAGTGCAGAGAAGACTGGTTTTGAATCCGGATGAGCCGAGCAGGCAGTTCGCCAAAGCATTTCCTTTCACACTTACCGTAGTATCTCGATTGTTATGCTGCACGTTGAACTCTCCGCATATCACGTGCTAATTAGACTTTTTTTTTCTTTTACTGTAATTGTAAGTATTTGAATTGGTCCGTGAGCCGTGTGAAGAATTCCAAAGCATGACCTTGAGGACAGTTACGTGACTACTATTCGGATTCTTTCGTTGTCCGTTATACGAATTCGAATCTCTGCGATTTCGATTATTCGAGAATTTACGATCGACCGCAGATAAAATTCTTGATAATCGTATAGTTTAGGGGATTCTGTTCCAATGATTCAGTTCCTTGTTATATATATTATCAAGGACACTTTTCCGAATAACTCTGAAGAAGTTTCAACCCTTATTCATTTCTAGATAAAAAGTTATTTACTAGAAAAGTTTGAAAAATGTAGCACTTATTTTCGATAATTGTTCGATGAAGGTTATCATTTTCAACAACTTTTCCCTATATATAGAATCACCGACCGTACATATATTTCAATATACCGAAAGAATGTTTCAATTTACAGCAATCAAAGTTACTTGCTTTTATGGCAAGCATTGTTTCGATTTAAGGTAAACAATGATCTTGAATTCCGACTTTAACGACCGTAGTAATTATAATTCACCGTTATATACATCCAATAAATAGAAATATCATAGAAAATGAATGCTATAGTTTTCAAAAATTTTTTGTTAATATTCTTTTAATGAATAATAAGAGACGCCTAAAACTTTTCAGAAGCTACTCAAGAGAATGTTCTTAACAACGTGTGTCGAGATTAAAATCCATCGGAGCTGAATCCTCTAAACTGTCAGGATCCTCTCGTAAAACAATATAATCTGAAAATTATATCTTGGATTTATTGTTGCAATGTGATTCATAGGTTAGTTCTGCATCAATATCAGTTATATTTACATTGTTCAGTACGATGGAATTGCTTCGTTTAGAAGCATAACTGGACATAACTAGAAATTAAGAACATATTATTGTATACGAACGGAAGATTATTGAAGCACTTACAAAGAGCACTTTTGATTAAAAATTTAAGTAAGTGGTTAACCAAAAGCGTTACTTCATTTTTTCTTGTACCAAGGAAATGACATAAGCCACTTCGGTAGGTAAATGGTAAGAATTGGAAATTTTCAGAATTGTGATGATGAAATGTAGAATTGTTGTTAACAGAAGTATGGAAATTATTACAGGTTTTTACTGTGTCAGTAAACAACTTCGATATCCATATTTTGAGACAAATTTATTATATATTAGACAAGTGTATTACCAACCATCGACACTGTATAACGTGTGTCATCGGTAAGTGTGTTTCCTTTTTTCAATCTCAATGTGTCTTGTTTAATAAAAAATACATTAAAATTTCGAAGAAATTTAGATGAGAAGAAAGAAAAATTTAGAGAAGAAAGAAAGAGTAAATTTTCCCGTAAGACCCGAGACTGCCTCGTGGAAATAATTAGAAAAGGAATTCAGGACGATAAACTTGGAAAAATAGTTGTTCATAGATATTAAGCCATTAAAGAATTCGTAGCGGTTGTCGTCGAGTGAAAAATCGGTACTGAGAAATTGATTAAGAATCACTCCCGAGAGAATAATCATGAGAATTCGACAAATATGCGGAACCCATTGCTCAAAGTTACCATCAAAGACATTCCTGCATGTTGAAATTCTGTAGAAATGAATTTACATTGACAGTTGCTACATACCACTTGATTACGTATGTACACTGCTACGTTAGAGATAAACTCTTAATACGTGTAATTTGAACACCGGTAGACTCTTCCAAAGTAGTTCAGTGATAATAATATGTAATTAAACATCTCTTTGTCCGTTTCCATTTTTGAAAACACCGCTGAAAGTCTTCTAACAAGAACCCGACAAACTTTTATCGTGTCAATTTTTCTCCTGTCAACATCGTCAAATCTTTATTTTAGCTTTATTTTGTGACCGAGGAATGAAGAGAAGTCACACGAAATAATAGCTACGGAATGGAGTATCATAGAAACGGTTTTTCTCGGTAAGAAAACTCTTGAGTTGAAAGGATGTTTATGTACGTGGAAAATTCGAAAAGTTTCCGAAGAAGAGAACAAAAAGTAAGGCTCGCACGAGAAATAAATTTTTATTTTCTTACATGTGCACCATATAAGGTATAATACTGGGCAATAACCTTACCTTGTACGCATTCGGATTCTCCGATGTAAATTATTACCTTACGACCGTTATGTACTATTTAGATACTCCCCGTCATCCCCCCCCCCCTCCCGCAAAACGTCTTTGATGTCCTTTTATAAATTTAAAAAAAGGAAAATGTCGAAAGAAGCTATTTGAACCATGTATACGGCAAATGTGGTAAAATTACCTATTGAAATTTTCGAAAAACATTTTCTAATCCTCTTGATAAATAGACTAGACGAAACAAGACTCATTTGTGTAGCATCTTTCCGGTCATGAACAATTTTCTCAAAATCGTTTCATAATGAAGCATAATTGTTTTTTTTTCTCAAAAAAGGCTACTATAAAAATAAAATTTTTGAACTTCTGCATTTAAAATTTATCGTAATCCAACATCAAGGTCGTAATCATTTTTATAAATTTGATCGCTCCAAAGTGTAGGAGAATGATTGTTTAGCTTTATATCATTGAAATATACGTACTTCTACTTATTTAAGCACACATCGTACATTATTATCACTACGCAAAGATATTACGTTGTTGTCTCAAAGATAATTTTATCTAATAATTTGCAATATAAATTCTTTAATAGTGTAAAAAATTATTGATTATTAAAACGTTGAAATTTATTCAATTTAAATGTTCTCCCAGTTGTATAAAAAATGATACGTATACAATATAAAATATCTTATCAAATTCTGTAAGATCTTTTCGCCCCTCAATGGCATTTAAGCATTGAGCAACGCCTTCAGTATCCCACGAAACAATCATCACATTTAGACTAGGTCGTTCAGCTTTACATTCGATCGATCGATTGAAACCAGTTGAGAGCCATTGTTTTGAAGCTTGTTTGTTTTTCAGGTCACACTGGTTCGTCAAACTTTCATCTCCAATTATGTTTCGTTCTGAAGCAGTAATCAAATATGTAACAAATCTGTTTAAAAATAAAACCACGTAGGTGATCCGTAACGTTAGTCGATCTTTGCGCAACAATCTAAATACCCACTACCCAGAAATCTTAATCGACCGTAACCGTTATCCTATACAATTGTTTCAACGAATGTAACTAATAACTGCAGAGTCTCGGCTATCATTTGAACAGTGATTCGGCGATTCGTATCAAACAGAAACCAAACAGAAGCGATAGATTGATGGAGCTTGAGAACCATCCAAAGTGACTGTCGCCTTTAATCTCTCCTCGTCCTCGAGAAAAAGGATTTATTCGTTCATAAATGGTAGTTTACTTTGTCGTACAATCCCCATAGGCTTGAATTATGGCATCAATAATTTCTCCTCGCTTTCCACCAGGTTTAACCAAAATGTAACGCCCGCGGCAACTTTGATTCTGTCAGAATTTATGTTACCGCATACATAATTTACTTTACGTTGTAATTTCTTTAATACCAAGAATGTGATTTTACGATAAATATTGGAATATTACGTAAAAATCCATGTTTCGATGGCATAGGTACGCTAGCATGAACCGAAGTAGATGTTTACCTCGCCATCAATGTTTCTCAATAATTAAATGGTTATCGGAAATACACTTAAGCAATTCTATCTTTATTCTGAGCCGTTGAAATTGAACTTAGAAGCAGTTTTTTAGAATTCTCATCCCCCTTTAAATCGTTTGATCGATTTACACCATTTTCTGACTCAGGCAACCAGTACACGACAATTATTAATTTCATTCCGATATCTTCTGAGACGAATGTTTGTATTTGATCGATGATAAATACAGAATGGTAATATACAATATTTGATATCCATTGCCGAGGCATTACAAAATACACGCACGTATTGAATTCACGATGAAACAATATATTACACGTACAGGGATTCTTCGTTCAGTTAACGAATATAAAATTGCTAATGTTTGATATTCCTCTGTCCGATGTTTCGTTCGAATTTTTATAAAACGTGTTCAATTCGTTGTACCTGCAAACACAGGAATATACATGTACATACATATGTATCTCACTTCCTCTGTACTTCAACAAATATGGAATCATTGAATCGTTTTCCTTCCAGGAAACATTTGCTGCTCGCTTATTTTTAAACAACTGTCTACGTCGTTTTGTACAACTTAATTAAAGCAGTAAATATTATGTAAAAGAAATAAAAACGTGTAAGCGCGTAATAATAGTAAACAGGAAGGAATATAAGTAACTAGAACATTTACTGTTTCTTTGAAATAATTGTTTTATAAGAATTTTATACCCAGGGAGAAGGTAATAAATCTTCTTGTGGACATTTGTCAGAAAAGATTTCTTTGCTTTCAGCTACTTAAAGCAAAGAAAACTCTTACTTAAAGTAAAGAAAACGTTCACTGTGTCGAAACAGACTTTTCCGAGGAGAGCTATATATTAGCTACATTTACAGAGCGTTAATATTTTCCCAAATATGCAAGGCATGATTACACGAGTGAAATTTATGGATAAGTCGCGGCGCATGGCGGCCAATGTTGAGCAAAATTGCATCAACGCTAGGTGCCTTACAAGCAAGGACCGATAAATATTACGAGGACGGTAAAACGTATATGTCGCAGTGTAATTGGATTGTAAATTTGGAAGCATTGCATAAATGTCTAAGAACACTACTGGTAGATAAATGTGTTAGCAGGTACAGGAATTCTTTCTTGAGAAGGAAGAATACCGAAGCGCAATAATTGATATTATTCTATTTATGATGCTACCTAAAAAACATTCTTACTATCAAATGTACGTATATAGGTACTGCCTAAAATAATCACGTTAGGACTGCTGTAACTTTTTTGCAATCCTTGGTATTATTGACATACCTAACATTTCCCGCGAAGTGTATTCCAATCCATAAACTTTAATTGCTGTTTTCTCGAAAGTTTTTGTTCACACTAATGGATAACTGATAGAGAAATTCGTATAGCTTACTAAAAGGATGTTGTTTATATTTACCGTATACATAAAAATTTATTTACAGAAATCGGCGGAAATATTGTTCAAAATATTTACTTTTAATCTATATATGTAACATTTATATTCGACATTCTGTATCGTGACAAAAATATTCTCAAATACCAGCATCTCTTCAGCCCGGAAGGTAATGTTCTTTCCCAATGAGTTATGTAATTAGTGGCTGTAAAGTCGACGAGCGTAAGTGGCGAGAATGATTTCCCAATTTTCATCGAGGCAAAAACTTGGATTTTCAACAAGACATTACCGTATTGCGTTTCGCGAAAAAACGCGAGCGATTCAGGTGTACGGATATCCTCTTGCATTACTTTTTCAATAAACTAGAGTGAAGAGCGATTATTGCGATTACGAAGACAACCATAACGGACCGTATGATGGCTCCTTAATGAGGCATGAAAATGATCCTTCCGTCAGCTGCGTGGGCGTGTATCAAATATCCTGCTAATGGGCAATCCTGACGTTAGGAAGAAGAATCGAAAACACGTAATGCCCTTGATTTACGACCCGAGAGAACGTCTCGAGTTCGTCGACCGCGTATACTATCGACGGAGAACCGTTGTAGGGGGGTATGAAAATAAAAGCCTTGAAAAAGAACAATGCGCGAGATCGTTCCTCCTCGGAGTTACCGCAAACGTTCCAACATTTGCATCCTCGTTGACGATGAACCGACCATTCTGCAGAAAGGAAAATACCGAAGGAACATAATCCCCTTGTAAAAGATTTGTTGCGCTCACCTCTTCCCCGGTGGACGTTTCTTTCTTCGTTGTCCGTTAGCGAAGCGCAAATAGTCCTTTTTTCCCCCCTCGCGTTACCATTTCTCAACTTTTTCCGCTCCAGGAACCTGCTCGCACAAGCTGTCTCGTAGTGTAATTAAAACCGGATTTATTGTAATTAGAATCGGAGCAGATGGCTCGCAGACACTGTCGCGAGCACGGTATCTCTCCGTGTTTCTTTAGCGCGGTGACAAAAAATTAGCTGACAATGAGAAAAGAAACAGGTGTTCCGAAGGGAGATCGAGTCGCGCTCCAGCCATTTCCGATTCATCGCTTTAGGTGTTCCCTGCTTCTTTCCATGGCTACACGTGTAACTTTGATCGCGCGAATTTGAATTCTGTTACTCGGCGCTCCACATAATCGATTCTTAACTCACCTACTCGATCGATACACCGATAATGTATGTTCGTGGGACACGATCCTTATTATTCCTTCTTTTCCCCTACAGGTTTCTTGGTTGATATCACTTGACAAGATCGTACGTGTAATCTTCTCGGGATAAATATGATTGCACGAAATGCAATTGCTGTTCTGCTTTTCTGGTAAACGTAAACGATCGATAAATAATAATTGAAAGAAAGGGACTATTTAAGAGCAATGGAAACGATGTCGAGTCAATGTTAATATTATTGATACCATTCTGTGAATTATAATTTGTTATCGAACAGTATCAAACATGTAGGTGTCGGACCGAATCGATACCCATTTGATACGTCTGCGAAAGTATCGATTACACTTTCGACACTTCGCAAGAGTGTTGATAACCCTTTGGTGCTTTCTCGAAAGTATCATTACGTTTGTCTATTGTAGGGAGAAAGAAAGGCAAGTCTCGGGTTAAGAGGAATGGGGTATCGTGCGTAAATATAATAGAATGTGAGCAGTGTCGAGTAATTGTTTTAGAACCCGACCTTGCGAAGACTAACTAAAACGTCTGATCCACTACGACATTGAATTACTTCTGGAACTGATCTATTCGTAATTCCCTCACAAATATATAATGACAATTTTCAAAATTGTTATTACGCATTAACGAGTATAGTTTTAGTCACAAAGTATACGTAATGCAATTTTTAGCCTAAAATTGAGGGAAAAGGTCGAATTTTTAAATAAAATTGTTCACCGTTACTCGTTAAGAGTCTTAAGGTAAATCCGAGTTTCTTATTTTTATCGAATAGTTACTGTATTAATCATCAAAAGTCTTAAATTGTTAATTGTTATTACGAAAGAAGAATCTCAGTCAGTTTCTATAAGTACTTCTGTTATAATTTCGTTACGAAATGAAAATTTCGTTTCAAAACTTTAGAAATTTGTACGAGATTTGTCAAGTCTTCTTTCGCGATAAAATTAAAAACTCGTTAAAACAAGCTGTTCACGAACATGGAGCAGGACGTGCATACATCGCGTGGAACCGACGAGAAAATTAACAATCACTTTTAACAGTTTCGTGGTAATTGCCGCTTACGTGCAAAAATGATACTGCTCACAGCTGAGCCATAATTGTAATTGTGACTAGAGAATTCCATTCTCACATTTTTGCGATTTAAAGCACGATTCCGTGACCACAATAAAATAATTGATTAATTAAGCATAGTATTATCTAGTTATGGGTATCAAGGTCGACTATGCGTTGACAATTATGCACTAAAAGCGACATAACAAAATCTGTCTGCGAATATGTTATTTAAATATTTAAACATGATACGTTTAAAATTATAAAGTCTCAAAATAGTTACATTGTGACAGTTACTAACAAGAATAAGTATCATAAAATGAAGTTTACTATCTATTGTAATGTTCTTGTGATAAGTGCAGTATAAGTTCTCTATATTCATTGTTTCATATTTTCCGTAATAGATGTTAATTGATCTGTTGTTAAGCATGTGAGAGAATGTATTACTGTTAAGGGAGAGCATTTTGAATAGTTTAATCCAAGGTCATATTGAATTACGCTAATAAATTCATCTTAATATTAGCTACAAAATGAAAAAGATAAAAATATGTGGTTACATATAAATATAATAGAACAAGTTCGTTTTCAAAATGACGAAAGTATCGACCTTGATAAAAAATGATGATATTTTAACATCTCTTTAAAACTAAAAAAGTTATTCAAGCATCCTTTCTTGGATGGTCCACCTTGTATAGTCAGAGTAATCGTGACAGCTAAACCTTATGATAGAGATTACCTCTCAGTAGTCTTAAGTACCCAGTTGAATTTTACTTCGACTGTAATTGAAATATAACTTACTTGAACAGTCATAATAATAACTCGTACTATTTAACTTGAAAAGACCATTTTTTACAAATGCCCCAAATAGTAGTAAACAAAATTCGAGAAAATACACAAATATTAATTATCACTGAAAGACGTACATCCATGAAATTAAATCATTTTAAGGCCATCTGGAGTGCCATACATTGTTGCACACTTTGAAAAAAATATAACGCTTAATTAGACAATAAAGAGTTAAATTTAACGTTCAAGACAATTACTGTATCTAAATATTTTAAATGTGACGAATAATAGTAGTTTTACAATGTCGTACTTCGTGTAAGAGATATTATCTCGTAACAAATTACGTGACTCATGTTCGATACAATGACGAGTAAATATTAAATATTCAAGCATACGAGTACTATAAAATTCGACAAGATTCACAGTAAATATTGTAGTATTCAACGACATTGAACAATTCCTTGTCACACCTTCCTATTTCCAATAAACCGAGTAAAACCGTAAATCCCAATGACTGCTCAACGTACTTAAAATCTCAATTATGGGTAATGCCTGCTTAATGGACTACTATGTCACGAAGAGTTACGCGATGTACATGTATATACGTGACCATTCGCTTCACATCGCGTGTGACTCGCGTGTTAATCTTCTTTACACTTCACGAATAAGAAACGCAATGTCTGTGTAGAAATTTGTAGTAGTATCGAGCAAGAGTACTTGATTGAAGTTGTCCCTTTGAGAGCGGTGCACAAGCCTTAAACAAAACCTAATTAATCCCTTTAAAAGCTGAAAACTCATATTTCATAAAGCTGTAACACCATACCGTTATTGACTGATATTGTGTCTTTCAGTATAAGTAGGATCTTACAATTAATATATATATATATATATATATTAATCTATACAAAAATATATCTCATTGTATATACTTAAAAGCAGTTATCATGATACCCTCCGTAGGATTCAATGCATTTTTTCCAGAGTCTTGTTTATATCCTTTTACACTGATCCGATAAAAGTGAATCTTGCTCATATACAAATCCATTGTTGAACATCTTGAGGTACAGTTTTATCATCCACTTAACCTTCTACCTCTGTTTTAGCCTATGAAAAAAATGATAATCATTAAAACGGATGTGATACGAGACTACAACCCAGGTTCAAATGGTTTTCAATGGGGCTTTCTGGTCGTGTGAGCCTTAACATTTACTTTATCCAACAACTGCGCCATAGAGCAATCGGACTTTTCTTTTCATTTACAGGAAATCAACATTAAAGCCACCACTTTCTTTATTATTTTATATCAGACGACGTCTCTTGAAAACCTCTAAATATGATTTGTTGTCTCACGTTCCACGGTACATGCTATTTCCCTATTTCTATACCCAGCACTCACTGCAACTGAGGTAAACTGATTTACAACTGCATATTAAGTAAATGTTGGAACGGGAACAAATCACAACCAGTTTTTCTGGCAAAATGAAGTAGAATCTTGATAACTACAAAAAAAAAAAATGAGGCTAAAAATTGCTGCAAGTAACGAGATTCATGCAACGATCAAAGTAGCCGAACCAACATTGAAATCGACTTACACGGTTTATACAATCTCCACTATTTATGGTCGCTACTATCTGTTCTTTCCACTTCTGGTTTCATTTGTTGTTATGTGACTATCTCCTCCACCTATAAATATAACGCAAGCAAAGAGAGATTCTCGTGCAACCATTGAGATTGTACAATATATATCGAGGTTTTAGTAGATACGTTAAATGGTAAATTTTTATGTTTTATTTACATAAGATTAAATAATAAAATCTTTGGTTTTTCAGATTGCAAAAGAAATGTATTCCATTTAACCGGGAACTAATTATTTTAATAAAAAACTTAATTACTAACTTAATTATTTTAAAATAATCTTGACTAATCGGACGATTCTTTCTCTCTCATAAATTTCAAAAGTACTATTTCTAATTCTTAGGTTTGAGCTCGATCGAAAACACATTTTTCAAACTGACTGAATTCTTCTAACTGACAATCATTGTGGTCACAAGACTTGGAGGGAAATGAATTCTTCTTCTTCTATTGTACCTTTTAGACAGATTTATAAGCGATAAAAAAGTAAATTGAATGATCTACAGTATCAATCTTGAGATGATCTTGAACCTGTAAAGGAAATATCTATCCAACTATACCAATAATTCAGAAACTACGATACATTTCATCATATAATATTGTATAATAATGAAGCTTACATCTAGACGTTTATCCATTCATATATATGCCTGGTATTACATAACAAAGATTTCTAAATTGCAAACATAATAACGTAACGGACGCTACTCTCGAAATACAACAATACTCCCAATGCGATATTCCACAACTGCAGAACCTAATCTGTGTGTGAACTACTCGACAGAAGACAATAGGACCCAGAGGATCTACGCAGACGAACGGAATATGTAGACGTAACCATAAACATAATCCTAATGGCTCATCGTAATCGGTATGCAACCATAATCCTTCTACTGAATTATCGAATTGTAAATTTGCAGCGATTGTGGCAAGTGAATATTAACTTTAAAATTGAATACGAAAATCATACGAACCTTGTAAAAATATCACTTGAAACCAGATTTTACTTATATATGATATTTATTAACAATAGATTATTGTTTATTATTTATCTATTTCTGATGAATTTGTTCGTACGTTTAATAATGCGCTGTACAAATATTTGAAGAGTAATACAGTGAATATAATATATGAACGAATAATATTTAAGTTCGATCTGCACCTTAAGAACTAACGCGATTAATTTGAAAGTTATTGACAATTTTCGATAATTTGAGCATCGTTTATGTTCTAATTCCTCTGCTCTTTGAATCGACAATAATCAAATACATTCTGTCTATTACTTTTGACAGAAAGAACATTGAATATCAAGAACTACTAACTTGAAACATAGTTGAAACTTTGTTTAGTTAAAATTTTCTCTTTTAGAACGTGATACGTTAGAAATAAAAAGATAATTTGTATTAATATTCATAGAAAATACTAAACCATTGACAACCCTTTATATTTCAGTCTATACACCTTTTAGTGCAAACACATAACACTTTGAATAATAATTAATATCTGCATATTACAATTAATATCTGCATATTACATTTAATGATCGATGAATATTCAAACTTATTTGCATTGACGCAACGTATGTACTAATGCATTATAATGATAACTAGATTCGTGGTAAACATTCTGTAAATTTAATCGGAGCTATATTGAATAATACGTTTGTAATTCCATATCAAAATCGTTCTATTTTTATTTCTAATTATATATACATACATCACTGTTATTTTGGAAAGTGTACTAAAATAATGTAGAATGCCAGCGAATGGTGTGTGTGTGTGTGTGTGTGTGTGTAAGAGAGAACATAGAGGCGAGTGAAAATACGAGCGATTCTCTGCTGAGGGTCGTAACTGATCGTAAACCGAGGGGACCGCGGAATTTTCCGCGACACGTTTACAATAAAGGCCCATCGCATGATCGCCTTCGACATCCTCCAGACGCGTGGCACAAGTCACGTAGGCCCGAAATTTGAATGTATAAAAAGACTCGTCGCCCCGAACAGAAAGCGTTGTAAAAGCGTGTTACTGGTGAAAGAACGTTGAGTTTAGCGTGCGGTTAATCGCGAAGTATCTAGAGAAGTGTCGTCTACTCTAGTTACGATTTAATAGATTACGTTTTTAAAGCATCCCGAGAAGTTTTACCTGCTCTGGATAGCGTTGTTGTCGTTTATTACTCGCGTGTTGTATAAATATTTCCGACACATCCAGACCGTTAACTAGAAAACCTGCGATAATGCGATATATAACGCGACAGTGGTTAAACATTTGTTCACAATCGTAGAAAAGTTGTAGAAAATGAAAGAATTTTATGAAAGGTGTATTTAATTTGAAATGTTCTTTCGAATCGTGAGGATTCGAACCAGAGGAGAAGAACAACGTGAGATTTTGGGTACCGTGGGATTAATACAGAGGTCGTAAATTTTTCGACGAGATAAAGAACGGTCTTTCCGCAGGTGTCAGAAAACGTATCGGCGCACAACAATCTCACGGGAAACGATGCTCCGTATCAAGTTGGACATTTTTCGGGCTGGAAGAGAAGTATCGAGCGCGGCAATGCATTAGACGTCGCTCGTTTATCGACTTCCTACACGATTCTGGCGCCCCGAAGCTGGTATCTATGCAGCCATTTCGAATCCGTCCGATAAATCGGAGCCTTTTCCGAAACTTTCGTAACGACTAGTCGCGGAGCTATCGTTAAACAAATCCCTCCAGTGATTGTTCTGCATTGCGATTCCTCTTAAAAGCTCGCGATTCGAACCACCATCGATTACAAACATTTGAGCCTTGCTTTGATCAATGATTCCTAATTGATCTTAATGGGCCGTCGATTTTGTTTGCTCGTTAAAAGAGTCTTCCATTCGCGATGGACTCGTTTCTGTTGATTCTGTCCATACGCCCGCAGGTGTCAAATACAAAGGTCTATTTACAGTGTTGCCGTAGGAATCCTCGATTGGTTGATAATTCAATTTATTTAACGTAAAGAAATCTATCCAGAACGCAGATTTATGTTCACTTCGGTTGTAGAAGTATTCGCTTCAAAAGAATTTCACAAAAGGGTAAAGAGAAGATAAAGAGAATACTTGATCATCTTCTTATATATACTAAAGATGATACTTCGCAATGATACAATTAATTTAAATACAAATAAATATAACGTAGGACTATGTAACCGAATTAATTTTAAGATCATAACTACACAACGTAAAAAGTAATATCTTTGGTATTAACCGTAACGTTGATATCCTGTACTAATGTAACGTAAGTTACTTCTGTTCTCATTTTTATTTCGCCGTTATTTTAATATAACTGCAGCTAATTATACCTACTACTTGTACCTTATTATTGGTATATTCAAGTCTAACAACCAAAGTGTTATTTCTGAACAGAATCCACAACATTAGTCGTTATCGATGAATACCATTTATCGAAGAAAACCTAAAGCTAAGATCGAAACGTATTTATAATAAAAATACACACGAGTATGCTTGTTCGAACTGCCGTCGATGCTAGGCATGCATCAAAAGAGAATACAAATAAACAGCCGATTACGATCACAGACAATTTCTTTGAAAAATGAGAATGGAGAACGTTATGTTTCGTACAGCGAGGCTCAGTGTAATCTCTAATAACGCAGAACCTCTACGATTGCTTGAATCAGCGGTGCTTTGAGAAAACGGATATTGTTGCATCCGATCGGTGACAAACGCATCGATCGCCATTGTAAGTAAGCAAACCCGTTACGAACATCGCTAACCGTGAAAGGAGATTTACGTTGACGTAACAGGAATCCAACTGCGTGGTTACGTACCTACCGACGTTCCTTTTTCCAACGAGAAATAGTAAGCGTCGCCGCGTCAGCATGCCATTTTCGAGCGGAAACTTTCCATGAAAACGCTGAGAGGTTTCTATCGACTGGATCGCGTTGGTTTTCATTCTCTTTTTACCCCGTTTCCTGCCTCGACGGAACGCGTTCTTTTTCATTCTCACCGTGTGTACACGTATTCACATGTGTATGCACGCTGACATTCTCGGGCACACCTACGTAGACACGTGGCAGTTAAAAGCGTAACGCGGAAGAATCGTTCTAAATTCGAGGGTGCTCGTGCAATCCATGGTAAACCCAGGTAAATTGGAGGCGCAGATTTCCCGTACGTTGTAAAAGCTCCGCGATATCGTTAACAGATGCGAACGTGTAAAATAATGCGCCCGTCGTTTCGTCTGTTACTCCGAAAGTGGAGAAAACTTGGAGCATATCAAGCGCATACGCAAATGCAACTGCAATTAAAATTCCTGGCTTCCTTACGGATCGCAGAAATAATAAATCGATTAATTACGAACCCATAGCGTGCAGGTCAATTCCCATTAAACCTAACCAAATCGTTCTCTTCGAAGAAAAGAACAGACATTGTTGAAACATACAATCATTTTCATTATGAAATGTACAATCTTTCGTTTGCGAATGTATTTAAGGGTTTAACGCACCGACTACCTAAACAGTCACGCATTGTATTTATTACAGTAATGTTTCGTTTACCACAGCCTCGGAGTATTTAAAAGTGTTTCTTCTATCGAAACTTGTGCTCAAATTGATCAAAATATTGCGTTAAAAATATAAATTACACACAAATTTCGTATACCCGCGTACTTTTGACGAATAGAAAAAAAACGTGCACAAAAATGCTTTAACTTTTTCAAAACCCTCGACCGGAATATAAAAATAAAATTTTGGTGTTCTTGTACGAACCTGCAAACTTTTATCGCAAACAGTGTAAAACAAGTTACAACTTTTAAAATGTAACGATGTTTGCGAACGACTCAAAATTACAGAGAACCATCACATTGCTTTTCATGACCGACTCTCTTAGAGACTCTTTCACAATTAGAGCACTTAAGTGCAACGACCTCTGGAATGTGATGGTGCGTCTACCACCCCAAAATCCTGGGACAGTATAACAACGAGCAACACGGCAGCGCAATTTCAAGTTGTTGCTAAAACTTGCGTCTTGAAATCGTCACTGTTTCGTTCCATGACGATCCGATACACAGTTTGACGTTTTCGTTCGAAAATCAAATGCGCGCACGGTACACGAATCGCGAGTCAAAGTTCTATGAATAAGCAATAGCAAGCAACAGCATTGGATCTTGAAGTTCATCACACCGACTGCTACGAAACAAAACGTTTGTATACAGAGACGTATTATTTATTTGCGGAGCCCGACGCGCGAAAAGAAATGTAAAAATTCCACCTAGAATTACAAAATACTAAACTTTAAATGTATAAATACGAAACACTTTGTTTAACTTTTTATTATTTTAATAAAAAAAAATAGAAGAAAGCGACAACTATTGGTTAAACAGAGCCAAAAATGTACAAAAAGTGTTGCGCATAGCCCTAACATTGTGATCAGTTATTCAAGGCTTCGCATGTTAACTTCTTCAAATTCTTTGTTACACGGTGCACTCTCAGCTGGTCTTTTTTCTCAAGTTTAGGTTCATATACTATCATCCACCCTCTTACAAACACCAACGCGCGTATATACTACTCGAAAGCACTTTAAAGGCACTTTAGACTAAAGAAAAGTATACTTGGAATTCTTATTTGCGAGACCGTGACGCGTATCACCTGCAAAATGTTACGTTACTGCGAGTGATTTGTTTTTAAATAACGCTAATAATGTTGTGGTAAAAATGGTCGTTGTTAATATGTTAAACCACGTTTACATTTCCCGAATATTCGAAGCGAAACAAGGGAAACCGCACGTCGACGGGGAATGACGTCAGTTTAGAATCGGGTGCTCGTAGCAAAGTTGTATCAAATTCACCGCAAAATAATTGGAGACCACGTGGTCGAATGGTTTTCGTGGCTCCGTGCAGATGCAGCAATTAGATCCGTGATGTGCATAGCTGTCCGTCCCCACTCGGTCTGGCACTTACACGGATCGTATGAAAGCCGCAGAATTGCGGTCGATACGTTTGATCTGTGCAGCGAGATCCGATGTGGACCAGGTACCCGTATTCAAACCACTCGACTCACACGTCAATGCTCCCAATAAAAAGCACAGTTTACTGATTTTCAAAGCTACATGCTAGACGGAAATACTGTTCACACCACACAATGCCGGGTAAAAGCTCGTAGATTCTGGCGTACGATTTTTATAAGCTTTCACGACAATATATTCGTACATCCTTTATTTTTGTCGATTGCGTGCACCGAGCGTGAAATTTTCATTACTACTGTCCTTGTTGTTGTCAATTGCTTCAAACAACGATTCAAATCAAATTAGTTCGTGTGATAAAAACATTCTGCGAGAATACTACTGCTAATAACGATGAAAGAGTCACAAATCGACTTCAATCGTTTTCCCGAAAGAATCATTGCTCCTGATAAGTCGATAAAAATAGACCGACGCGGCGAAAGAATTAAAGAAAATAAGAGAAGAACGACCGATTCACTTCCCTTCTATTAATTCGTTAAGAGGAAATTAATCGTAAATCGGAAATAAAATGATCTGTACAAAGTAACTGGTGCTTCTTTGGATCTTTTTCGAAAGCGACGAGTACACGAAGTTCCTTGAGAATTACTGCATTTACGAATGGATCGTGACGAAATTTCAAAGACGCTATTAAAAATCGAGATTTAGTTCGCTTTCATCCTGTGACTAAAAAATGTTACTTTTCCCATATAAAAGGATTCGTATTTTTTAAAAATTAGTCGCAACGAAAGATTCCTCTCCGACTATAATTTTCTCGATTATTTGGCGACTTTTTTTCTCCTTATAGTTCTAGGTTGCGGAGATAAATTTGAAAAAAACTGTAACCACTGAGGAAACACTTCGCGATAGAACACTTTTCCTTTTTCTTAAGTGTGAACGAAGACCAAATTGAATTGAGGTCGATAACACCGTCGCGAGGACTCCTTTATAAGGGAAGACCACGGTCATTTTAATCTTACTTCAATCACCTTTACCCATTTCCAACGAACATCTTTTACTCTCCTTCCTCAGTGAATTATTCTGATTATTCTCTGAACCCCTCTTGTCAAATGCTTAATGTACAATGTCAATGGAAGGTCTAGACGTAAAGTATGTACATGAACTGAAAGGAAATGCTGTAGAAGCCATTACTGAAGGTATATCACTGATTCATCTGAATCGAACTACATAATATAAAGGGTGTAATTTTATTTTCATTTTTACGCGATTCCCGTAAATTTTTATATTTTACTACATTCCTCCTTTATCTGAGATTATCCTCTCCAATTCAATCTGATTGTCAAATTGAATATAAATTAACACTTTTAAGAATGCTACACAAATTCTTGGGACACACTAATTGCTTACATACGTACATTTGAAACTACAGAACAATGCACCTAGAATTTCTTTTATCATAAATCTCTACCTTCCACAACTGACGAAACGTAGCTATTAAAAACACAGAATAGTTCAGTCGATATTTATTCTTACATTCATTCTTCGACCTTATCAAGGATTGAAGTTTGACCAGCTTCAAAATAAAAATAGTAGCAATAAGCTTACACAAAAGTACAATAAATCCTTCAGAGTTTAGAAATTCTTGACACGTGTATAAATACTTTATGACAACAACCTGTATTCCAAGAATAAATTACTTGTATTGACCGAAGTAGGTCACAATTTATAAAAATAATAATCCCATTTAGGAGAAGCGTTTAATTAACTTTTTCGAAGAAGTCTGTAACAAAGTACGCAAGGCAACTAGCGTGAATAAAACAACCCAAGTAGGAAAGATTTAAATTGCAGTAAGTACATCTTCCGCTCGTAAATTTCCAACTCGAGATTTTACAAGGTGATCAAAAGTTCAACCATAATGAAATAAGAGCACTCGATAACAAACAATCACGAGGACTGCGCTTGTTCGTTACAAGTTCCGCAGTTATTGGAAAAATAACAAGAAGACAGTGTGGCCTTTGATCGCGGCTTGCTTAACCGAGGTTAAAGCTCCGAAGGTCGAATGACCCTCTAACGGTCATTCTTAACGATTGCTTTACCCCGCCCGGGTTACGACTATTAGAGCAAAGGTCTGGAAAATTGCGTTCATCGTGGAAAAATGGAGTATTCCGGTACATTTTGTCTCCTTGAGATTGTTGTCTGCCTGTGACAATTATCGCGGATCGCTTTAAAACCGAGTTTCGTACCTCGCGATAGCTTACCATCTAGACGTACAGTTCGTGACAAGCAAATTGTTGTTTCAAGGTCACCCCGCCGAGCATATATAATTTCAATCACCGTCCAATATCGAATATCGTCGAACGAAATTTCGTTTGGTACATTGCTTCCAATATTAATTCCTTACTCGTGGACTCGGCTTTCGTAAATTCCATTATTGAACGAAATTGATATAATAGCGATTCAAGATGAACGAATTTGAGCGACAGCTCTCTTTTAAATTCATCGCAAATTACATCCGTTCTTAAACACGATTACAGAATTGATATCATATACGTTTGTAAGTACTGCACGTGAAAAGCTAATTTGTACGTGCACGGACGAAATTAACTATCTTTGTGGACCATGTGCAAACGTATTTTGTACTCGAATTCTCACATTTAACGCTTTACGTGAAATTGTTCAGACAAAGTGAACTCAAAGCGTAGAATAGTAAATTTAAATGTTTAATTTGGTCAATGTTTCGTAGCAAAAAGCCAACGAATATTGTGTTGCATTATACGCATTTCGTTAATAAAATCACTATACTGTCTATTAAACATTACTAGTTTCGAAAAGTCACATTCCCCAAAGCACTTTGTGCATAGTATTTCAGAATTCTCAATGAAGATTTAACTGACTAAATTATTCCTTTCCAGAGACGTTTACAAGGGAAGTTAACCAGATAGACAATTATTTGAAAAAAAAAAGTAGTAATTAAAAGTTATAATACTCCACCCTCTGGTAATCAAAATGAGTGTCATTCGTTCAGAAAATTTGATATCCGGTAAAAAAATGGTGTCAAAGTGCGCTATAAGCAGCTCTGAAATTGAGTATAAATGTCATTTCTTCGTAAATTTTGTTTATTTTTTGGAACCTGTACAATTGTTTCACTTTGCCACGTTCTTGAACGTAAATTTTAATCAAGGATCGCCAGCTCGAATTCCCAGGAAATAATCGGTATAACATGTTACCTTTACACGCCACAGGACGGAAAGCAAATTCGCTTGTTGCTTTTTTGGCATCTAGCCCAACGAAACAAACGAAACTTTCGTGAGTGCTATACTCGTACTTACTATGAACTCCACTCGGGTCATTTATTTCGTGAATGAATCTCTTCGGAAAAGAGTCAGTAATATTATAAGTATAATACAATAAAATGAAGCTAACCATACATAAATTTGTACCCTGATCAATAACAATGTGTTTCAATAAATTCGGAATAGAATTATCTGGACATACGAATTCGTACTGAGGAAGTTGAATTTTTTAAATTTATTCCTCGTTAAATACAATATTTTATCGATACAGTAATCTATTATACTTTACCTATCATTAAAGAAGAAATATAAAAATATAATATAATCAAAAAGTATTCCCTACTGTATTATTCACTAAACTATATTAACTTTTAGTACCATTTTGATATTGAATAAGTAATACCGATAAACAATAATTATTTTCCTTTCTACGAACTTTGTCCAAATCATTGAGTATTCTCTTTTATGTTATTTAATTTTGTGAACTTTATTAGAATATATAAAAACGAATAAAGTGAAAACATGTATTTATGACTGCAACTTTTCAGACTTTCTTTAATACTGTGTGTCAATGAAGTTGCTGGACTTTAATTAAACTTTCAAAATTTACCGAAATTTTCAACACAACCAAAACATCCAAGATGATAAAGACTTTCAAACTACCAAGACGCTCAATACTTTCAAGACTTCCACAACTCTCAAGACTTTCAAGACTTCCAAGACGATCACAATTTTCAAGAGTTTCAGGCTTTTAATCAGGTTCGAAATGATTCGAATTTTTCGTCAGTTTATAAATTCAAAACCTTCTAAATCCCAACACAAGTTATATATAGACGGGAAACGTTAGAAAATTGTTTGCATTCAAACAATATTTCCTATACCAAACAATGTCGAGTAATTTAGCTAGAGAGCATATAAAACCCAACAAAAGTTGAGATAAGTCTTCTGCTATCTTTATCTCAAATGAATATTTACAATTAAAATTGGAATTATTACTTTATATACATAATTACCATGCCGTGTGAATATTTAATACTTTTGAGAGTTGACTATCATTCAAATTCCAAACGAAAAATCCGTCTTTTAGTTGTAAAAGTAACTTAGAGTTAATGTTATATTACCTTCGAAATCAGAAAGACATGAATCATTCGATCTATTCTATTGAGTTAACTGAATATTTCAATAAATATTTTATTTAAATTTCTTAATCTTCTAAAATCTCTTTAGCATACTGTATTTTGTATTTGTAGTTATTTCCCGCACATATTTTATAATTATGTGACAGATTTGACTAAAATATACATTCAAATTATTGTTAATAAACTTACAGTTGAAATGTTTAGTTTTTAAACAATCGGTTAAAATTTACTTGTACATTGAAAAACGAAAATACAAATTTTATTAAATGCTTCATTAAAGTTAAATATATAATTCTGATATCCTCAAAAAAAGCTCACAAACGATTTATCACCGTAAATAGAAAAATGCGCTGACTCGATTGGTTTTGGAGGGAAACCGATGTGACTGTAGTGTGTTTCAATTTCAAACTTTCGCCTAAAACAAGTTTCTTTTTATGCCCTTATTTCCCGAAAATGTATACCGAGTAAAGAGGGTGCAGCGTCGAAGATAGGAGAACCACCTCGGAGACCCGCTCTGAATTTCAATATGTCCAAACTCTCGAAGGCACGACGCAGGACAAATTCCGGATGACATAGCTCCAACGATTTCGTGATGGGAAAGCATAACGCGAATCCACAGATGGCACGTCCTTACCTCAAAATGTCTACTCGTGTCTACGTAATCATCCCCAAAGTAGTCACTTCGCGAAAATCAAACCTAAACAAGTATTGGGCAAGTTAGTGGTAAAAGTTTGACATGGTATTTTATATAAAGCTAACATCGAGATCACGTGGTGAAAGTAGTCGCAAATTTAAATTTGTTTTCAATATGTGAAAGTATTCGATACAAATGTTATTGATACTCCAAATTATCCTCGATATATTTATTGGTACAAATATAGTAACTATGGTGTATGTGGGAACTAGTTTTTCTACAAGAATAAAACTTTCATAACCAACAGATGAGAAATGAAACTATAAGAGTCCACTTGAAGAATGCTAAGGGAATTGAAATTAATATGAGAAGCAAAGATTGGAAATGAGATTTCAGTCTTTCATTTGCAATAATGTTATTCAAACTGAAGCAAAATATAAATTTATCTAACGTTAGCAGTAATTTCAAATCTTGATACTATGTCATTATTCTTTAAGCAGTTAACTATCATAAAATCACCCCCTAAACGAGATTACTGTTCGGAGCGGTAGTGCAAGTTTGCGGAACATTGCCATACTGGCATCTAGCCAAGCACGTGAAAGCAAATCACATTTTTTTAACGAGCCCAGATAATGCTCCTTTGCTCGTAAATGCGACCTCAGATTGACTGTACAAACGAGTTCAACTGTCAGAATACAATGCCACGGTAAATTGCACCCTTTGGAGTTCTCGTGTTAACAAACTATTTCCAGAGCATTACTGCCCGTGATTTCCACGTATATGGACAAATAAGCTATCATCGTTTTACGAGAGAAATTAATTAAGAATGAAATTCGTTTTAATTGTTATTTATTTTTATTTAACGTCTTTATTATACACGTGTGAATAAGAGGTGTATATATAGCATAAGATAAGCAAGTGTGCTGAGAATTGTGCAAAAATTGCGAAGTATTAATCTAACCACAAATTACATTTTTTAAATACAATAGAAACTCCGTTGTCAGAATCTTTGAATTAATTGGAATTCTGTATTATTTGAAATTAGTATTCCAAAATTAATCTTAACAAAGAATATTTTCATAAAGAACCACTTTCTTTATCGAAATATTTTTTCATAACAGTCAAAATTAATTACGATGATAACAAGTTGGTGTATAACTTACGAACTATGTTTTTACATTATTAGTAGATTGCTACCTTTATACATTACTTTATGTAGATATTTTTACTTTGATTATACATTTTATTTTTATTCGGTACTTAATTTCTTTTTGTATACAAGTCTAGTGCACTAAATACATTTTATTATTATTTTTTTTTTTATTATTATTATTATTATTATTATTAGCATCATCATCATCATTATAGCATTCAAGAAAAAACGTTTAATGTTAACCATAAAAATCAATACGATCATACGAAATTATTCAAAAATTGTAAAGAAGCGAAAGTATTGTAAAATTAATGAAAATATTAATATTACAGCATCACGTATAAATAATTTACGAATCTTGGAATTCTTATGCAACGATTCAACATAAAAGTTTTGTAGAAAAAGCCTGTTCATGACAAAATGTTAAATACATTTCAGTTATATGATAGGGTTGGGAAAGTTACTTCAATAACTTGTGAAACTCGGCTTTAACGGTTCTATCTATGAAATTTGAACTGTGCGCACGTAAACGCCTGCCTAGTATAGATGCACACCTTCGTCTTTTTTGGATCCCGTTTCACTTGCAATATCGCATCTAGCAACGAGGTAGCTTTTAAAAGAAATCTTTCTCCTTTTTCGAGAGATATTAAACCATTTTTACCTCATACTCCGTTAAAGATGATTCTTGGCAATATGCTCTCACAGGAATACACTTTTTAATATTGCAATCGAAAAATTGTAACCTCTTCAAGTAAGGTTTCATCAAAGGAAATATATTTTGTAGTATTTATATCACAAATAAACTATTACTCGTTTCTTTTATATATTATCTATTATTCGGACAAGATTGCGCTGTATGATATCTAAATATTCAACCCATAACTGTATGTGCAAATAATGCGAATAATGCGAATAAAGAGTATTTTATTCAGATAATCGCCTAAATTAAAATTTATTCCAATAATAGCCAACCGTGTTTTCACATAAATTTAAGTTATATTTTGTTGTGTGAAAATTTCCGAAAAATCTATTCCTTTCGCTCTATTTAGGAAGATTAAAGTAACCGAAGAAACTTGAAAAATGTAATATTAAAGAAAACTTAATTTCGGTTATGACCAATATATCTCATTGAACGAAATATTTTTGACAATATTGAAGTTGAAATAATTACTTAAGGCACTAATACATAATAGCTCAAACTGTATAAGTTATACGTAAATAAACATATACCGTAATCTGCTTCATCGTCTCCGATTAATATTTAAGTGTACACTGCGTAAATACATTTCAGAATATACAAAATAAAGAACAAATTTAAATAATATTTATGCAAAACTTGTAGTAACTAGTGCAATTGAAAAATGTAAAAAATTTATAAAATATCGAGATCAAAGTGTACACTGCGTTAATACATTTCAAAATATACAAAATAAAGAACAAATTTAAATAATATTTATGCAAAACTTGTAGTAACTAGTGCAATTGAAAAATGTATAAAATTTATAAAATGTCGAGATCAAAGCTCTATATTCTAATAAATAATTACAAATGTAATAGAATATTTGCAGATATAGTAGAGCAAGGATTGATATTCGATGCTTTTCAGAGTTACTAAATGTTTACAAATATACAACACACCAATAATTTTATGGTATTATCCTTTTAATTTCAAAACAGTTTGAAAAACCTAATACCACACACAATAAAGTTGTAACTTTCCTGAATTAGCACATTTGTAGAAATATAACAAATATAAGGAATATTTAACAATAGTTAAAGAGAGTTTTCTATCGTGGCGACGAGTTTTGACAACCGAGGACTAATTAACAATACGTGTCCATAATGTAAACCGCTACTGTATCATATATTTTTACAACTGTTCGCGCACCTTCCAAAAATTCACGTTCTATATCGAAGCTGATTTTGTTGTACCAACGTTAACTTTTATTGAAAGGATCAAACCAAAATGTTCAAATATACGCATTTTCCATATTGGTCTATAGTTTATATTGTCAAATTTATAAAGATGCAAAACAATGAATTGTATAAAAAGAAATATAAAAAGTGAAAATTTATTAATATATTATTCAAACAAATTGAGATTTTGCAAAATTGTTTGGAAGTTTAAATTCATTATCCAAGGGGCGCAATTTTTGTTTAAATAACTTTTTTCTAGATTTCATCATTTTTGAAATATCAAGGAAAATGTTTTTTCGCCCTCAACTTTGAGGTCTGATTTCACTTCTAGGTATAGATAGTAACAGATAAAAAAAAATACTTATAAAATATTTTTCTAAAGGCTATATTATATGTAAATTCCATTAAAATCGACGATATATACTTACGTAATTTTCCTTATGTATTACAATTCAATTTTCTTATCGAACGTTCCACATTTGGTTTGAGATAAATACGACTTTCTAATCTACTTCCAATTAAACTGTCGGTCCCGATTTCGTCATTTGAAAGCGAAAATTACTATACTTTAAAACAAATTCAAAGTTCTGACTGCTACCGCCTAGAATAAACATATCTGACACTTAGGATCATACTGTGAAGTAGATCGTACTAACATTCCGAACTATTAGGAAATTCAAAGTAAATCAATTTTTCCAAAGTATTAATCTGTAACACTTCCTTAAGTTTATGCGATTAAAAGCATTGAATTAACATTCATACGGACCTATGAATGACCCAGCGAATAAATTAATTATCCAAATATTGCAGCACGACTCAACGTGAAATAGTTTTGTTCTTAATAAAGGAATTGTAATTAATACGCAGAAAGGATATTCACAAATGGTGCAATGTAACGTAAGCAAGACTCTCTTGACAATAGATTATCTGCCTCGAGTGTTTTAAACGCTACTTTGGGGGTCTTAAGGACGATTCTATGTTTTACGACTAACAAGCTTTATTCATCCTTCCGCGCTATCACATTTTATGTCAATTAACATAAATACCCAGCGGGCTGCATTTCCACTTCTGTCGAAAATAATTACGCTGTCGGAAATATGTGCGTATCTCTAATTTCTTGCAGCGTAATTATATTTTAATTTTTTTGTCGTTCAATTAACGAAACACAGGCTTTCCAAACATGTTTTTCAACAGAATGGCAACAAATATTTGAAATTATACGTATAAACCTAAGAACAAATACTTTGATATTCAATACATATACTTACATGTATATGTATATCTGCTCTGAAAATTTAATTCCCTATTACTTCATTTTCAGTAATAAAAACTAAACTTTTATTCTATTTTTATGTCTTTACATTATTAAAAAGTAAATTCCTAGTCTATTTCTATTTCCATCCATTAATAAGAAATAAATATCTATTATATTTCTATCTCTGTCCATTAAAAATAGATAAATGCCTATTACATTTTTATTCCTTTCTATTAATAAGAAATAAATTTCTATTTGTTTTTACTAAAAACATAGAGTAACGCTTACTGTTTTCTTTAAGGAAAGAAACAGAAAATGTACTGCAATATTGTAAATTTTTAATTGCGCTAAGAATTACATTTCTTCGTTAAAGTTATAATATTATATACGATTTTTGTCAGTAAATGATTTTATATGATTGTTAATTGATTGATTTCAGCGAGCACGAACCTCATGGGCAAATTTACACAAAGTGTTCGAAGAATCGTCCAGGATGTAAAAGATGAAGGAACTGCAAGTAAGTCTTCTTTAAACATTGCATAATTTAGAGAGAATTGTAGAAAATATTACGAAAAAATGGATACCATGTACATAATAAATTACCTCCAAATACATTCTAATAACACACTTTCAAAGACAACTCGTGTAACGTACAAGAAAGAATATATAACAAAAACAATGCTAAATAACAACACCGTTGCGTGTAAAAACATATTATTTAAAACGCAGCATTATACGCCGGTTTAAGCTAAGTTTTTAAGTAAATTATTTAAATTTGTTTATAAATGTCATTGTTACAGATACAAGTTGTGTATCTCAATATTATTATTATGCAAATATAAATAATCTTTAATAATGAAATCCGTATAAAGTCATTTCAGAAATTGACTTAGAACCGTTAAAATTTCGAAACTTTAACTGAAATGCGGCACGGGTTGCCGACATCCAATCAACTTGACATTTTACAGAGATTATTTTTTCGTCTCGTGTCACAATTTTGGAAGGTGTGACCGAAAAAAATTGGAAGTCGAAAAACAAAGGCCACTCTAATATATGTGCACATGTACATTCTCACTACGTATTTTTACATTTAACGGAAATTCAGTTTCAAATATGTTATCAGATTCGAATGTTTTGAATTTTTTGTTTCAAGTTTAAATTATTGAACTGTTGTACAGACACTATCACCAAGACCCTTTGGCACAATTTAAAAATTTGAAGCAAAACTATGTCGAACCCCCAGAACGCATACTTGTTTATGGAACTATAGTGCCAGAAAATTGGGACGAAGATGGTCGTACCAACTGTTAGAAATAAGTTATTGGCTATGTGCCAGCTACTCGGTCGTTAGCTTCATGAATGGAATTGAAGCAGAAGCTCTTACACTCGGTCAATGGACGTAACGATGCGTCGGAAACAGGTACTATTTGATCTTCAAATGGGCGCAAACCATTCGTACAAAATGACTTCATTAATGTGACGTGACTAATATATGCGTGTGTATACGTGTACATGCGTTGAATATGAAATGCGCGGTAAGAGTACGAGATAGAGATGCGAAATAAAGTCGACCGATGCGTACGATTAACTTTACATTAATTTTAGCTTAATTAAATTGTATTATTTCTTCAAATATTTCAATAAATACTTAACACTTAATTAAAGTACATAAATTACATAACAGGTAAATGGTAAGGTCAAAACTCTAAATATTGAGTAACACTATTAATTTTTAGAACAAGATGTATTGACTTGAAAAACATTTATTGGGAAGTTACCATTTGTTTGTCTTTTAATAAATTCTTGGGTTCTTCTTGATAAATATTTCTTTCTATATATATATGTAATGTAAGCTGTTTAAACAAAACAAAATGTATTTATTCACACTAATGAAAATTAAAACTTTTGTATCTTTTACTGCAAATTCATGACATTACCAATTAATTGATAAGATTAATTTTCCCGGATAAAAATGAAACCAAAAACGACCTTACTCGGTTCATTTTTAATTTTAAGTGATTGAAAGTTTTTAAAAATTATTCAAATGAACTGTAAATTAAAAATATACCATTCATTGATAAAACTTGACTAATTCATTGGTAACATTCTTATGATGATATAATAAAAAATTTACAAAATTTTATTACGCATCAGTGATTGACATATCGTTATGTATAATACATGTGTGATATCTGTTTGAATTCATTTGCTATTATTTTTCTCGCTTACTTTCGTTCCGATTCACTTTCCACGTTAAATCAGTTTCGGATCCAGATAAAATCTCCTTAATTACATTGACCATTTATAAATACCACTAGCCGAAAGATGCCACGAAGTTAAAGTGACATGCAACGTTACAACAATTACCAGAGTACTAGACCCTTTGCTCCTGTACAAGAGCCCAAATTTTCGTCAACCTTTGTGCAGATTCACCGGAAATTATGCATCGTAGATACGCTAAAGGAAACTGTTAATTAAAATAGAAACGAATTCGTGATAACATTGCCACAGCATTAATTTTTCCATTAAGAGCGCACGAAACGTTTAGGAGCAATTTTATTAAGTCAACTTGTGAATGGGTAACGCCTGTATCTACACGTCCGTGCACGTACAAATTGCATCGCTTATTAACTTCGAAGCTCGCCAGAGGACGACGATACGAGCAGAGAATTCTTGAAATAATGACGATGCTTGTTACGAGACACGATGAGCTTCAGAATTATTGACCACGCTGATTTACAATATTTTCTGGTACACGATAATGGGGAAAGCTTGCGAAACAATGACGAAAACCAACTTTCGGTAAAATTAGCAATTATTTTAACATGTTACGCGGTATTATTGATTATGTCACGGTCACGACTCTTTCTCACCCCTTTTTTAGCAGACCGAGGATGGTACAGTATATTAATATTATTCTTTTGATGAACTTCAGAGGGAGTCTGGTTACGGTCCACTGACGCGGAAAATTATCTCGTCGTACACAGATTTGGTTGTCGCACCACTGCTAAATTAAACAGTGATTAATTCAAATATGCTTCGTTACTTTTATCGAATCGGTTCAATGACGTGTACTGCATGATATATCATTAATGCCTAAAGAGAATATCATGCGATTAAAAATACTGCTAACCTTGAAATGATTTCAAAACAATTTTTCCTTACACTGTATTGTTCATATTCTCAATAGTAGTGTCTCGTAATAAATAGAACACTTTTTGGTTCTACATTTATCTTCTGATAACTATTAAAACAAACATAATAATTTATAATAAGAAATCATTTAAGGTCACTAAAAATCTGTTACAATGAAAAATATCTATTATTCTACTATTATAAAGACTTGAAGGACAGTTTAGGAAATTTAAATATGAAGATCAACATTATAAGGTCAATCGTATAAAATTGAATTCATTTGAAGAGTAATTTCATATGATCTTCAGGTATAAAGAACTAAGATATAATTTTCCAACTTGTGTAAAATGAAAATAAATGAACACATGAAAAAATATAGCAATTGGAAGAAAATTTAAAGTTAAGAAGTTCATCACATTTCGATGAAACCTTCATAATCGGTTTGAAAAATTTTAAAACATTCTCTAACATTGTAATTATTTTGAATTCCAAAATAAAATTTTAAGGATATTATTTTAAATAAATCGACTTTGAAAAAGTATAAGACAACAATTTTTGATTATTTTTCCCTAACACCGTAGTCGTGTTCTTTAAGTTTATAATAGAGTATTAAAATCGGTGACTACATCTACATAATCAGCTGTCTCCTCCCATTATATCTAACTTCCATAACTTGTTGGAGCTTTTAAAGTACTAGATACCACATTAAACACTAAAGTTACGCAACTAAGTGATTCCGTAATTTTGATCAACGTATTATATTTAATTAAACGATTAATCTAAAGAACATTGATTCAATTATATTCGTTATTCTGATTTCTGTCAATTCAGGTGGACAAACTAAAGAAGAGGTCATTGAAACAAACGAAAGACTAAGAATCGTAAGGATACGTCTGGATGGAAGCTACGAGATCGCTAAGCGTGCCCTCGTTGAACTTATGTGCAAATATACCGATAGCAAGCAAGTCCGCAACGTGTTTCAGCGTTACAACCTTCTAAAACTAATGATTAAGGTAATAGTGATTGATATTTTTAAAAAATTTTCAAATTTCGCATTTTTCATTATAATTTTAGCAAAAAGTTAATCCGTGTTTTATCAAAGAAATATACTTGTACCGTTCAATCGGTTTTTGAGCCTCGAGTTGAAGAAGAAAAAAACATACCACAAAGCCAAGTCCAATATCGTAAAGTAATCTACTCACGAGATAAATCTTAGATCAGTCAGGCCAAGCTAGAGTTCTGCGAATAAAAACCGCAGATTTCTCTGTCAGAACTTGTTTTGCGAAAAGTGTCACTGCGAATGAAAAGATTGGTTGCCCGAAGGTAGCTAACTACCTAATTCCACCTCTGTTCTATTCCCTTGCCGTTCTTCCTCTCCAGAGTTTGCTATATGTGTACAGCGTGTCTGCGGTTTTACCTTTCCAGGACGTGATTAAGTTAGAGACCCAATACTGGACGCTGGTAGATATACCGAAGCAGGAAAAACAGGAAACAGTGCCTGCCTTTGTCCTACGCGCGTGCTCCATCATGGAAAAGACCCACAAAAGCGGAGAGGGGGTAAAAACCTCAGCTCGCCTCGCTGAAGAAGCGGAGACGAAAAGAGAACGCATCGAGAGACTCGAAAGTAAGTTGAAATTACAATAAAAATTACGCCTACCATTAGAATGTGTGAACAAGGGAAAACTTATCCTAGAAATTATATGTGAATTACAACAAATGTTACTGATATTATTTATTCGGCTAACAAGGAGCATTACTTTAATACTGTTAATCGCTAAAATCATAAACTTCAATCAAGGAATGAAACGTCCTTTGATTGAAAATTTCATTCCACCTAAGAGAGACGTGTTTTTTCTTATTTGTGTCTACTCGTAGAGATTTCTCGAATTTTCTTGGACTTTCGTTAACCTACTCCCTTTGAAACCACGAATATTTAATTCGTCAGTACGAAGAAATAATTTTCTCCATTGCTTTAAACAAATTATAATTAAAAATAGTATCAAGTAAGAACCTTTATAAATTCTCCTTTAATTTTGTCTCCATATTGTGCAACAGCATCTTCATAACATACATACATACATACATAATATATGTGTGTGTGTATATATTATTTATGAATGTCAGCAAACATCGCATAGCATTAATCGAATTTATTATAATTTTTTAATAAAGCGAACAGCAATCATAAAAATCCTCCTGCCTTACCGAAAAAATCACTTTCGTAACTTCCATTGTTTTAGGCTTTCTTTGCTTCCCTTTATTTTTTACAATTTGTGATATTCATAAAAATTGACTCGGTTCCTGTATTTATAACTTACCTAAAATATATTTCAAAATTGGACAGAAATAAAAAAATACGATTCTCTTAGGTTTTTTGCTCAAATATATATACTTGAGCGAAAAAGCACATTGAAGCATATTTCGAGAATAAACTCGACTTTTTATTATAATACATGATCGTTTTTGTAAGGTTACAACAAAGATAAAATCATCGTTCGTTGTGACTGGGTTTTATCTCACATTTTCAAATGGAAATAGAATTAGGTTGTTGAATAAGTTTTCAAAATTTGAATAAATATAAGTTTGAAGTTTGTTGGAAATAAATCTCGTTCGCTACAATATACGTGTATTTTCATCAATAGTGATATAAATATATTAATGTCTAATGAAAATTAGTATTTTCAAATAAAAAAAAAAAGCACGAACAACTATCAAAAAATGCTTGAAAATATTTAAATAAATGTTAATCAATGCGTGATAATTCGTTTAGATATTAAAGAATTTTTCTTCTTACAATGTAAAATCTAGAAAGAAAACAATTTGATATTTGTTAACTAACATCATTTGTTCGACAACTTCAGGTTTCTATAAATATTACTACCTAACAGTTATTTATTGAACAAGATAATTTTGAAAATGAAATATTACGCATTAACGAACGAAACATTTTTAAGTAAACGTGAAAATCTTTCTTTTCTTTGAAAATTTTATTAAAATCTTCATTAAATTTCTTTTGTTAAAAAGTAAAGAAAGAATTTATTAAGTGATCTACTGTTGCCAGGACATTTGAACAACCTAAGCGCTAGCAATGGTAATATTATCACTGCACTCATAAAATTCATAATTTCATTACACAATAATCATCTACACCCATTTACTTCAAACTCTTCACTGTTTATTACTTTGTACTGTCCATTTCTACATGCATGTCAACATTTTAGTTTTGCATATATATATATATATATATATATATATATATATATATGTATATATATATTTTTTTTAAATAATTTTTATCAAAGTAGTACTTATTTACATAGACATGATTTAAAATACTATATATATTTCACGTCTATGTAAATAAATACTACTTTGATAAGAATTATTTTTAAAAAATTGTATTACTAAACACAAATATTATTACCTTTACTGAAATTCCATTATTTGAATTGTATATCGCAAACAAAATTTATGATTCTGTTTTTCTGAGGATGAGTGGGAAATACGCAACGATCAAAAATAAAATTCGAACAAACATGGGAATCTATTCATGCGCTGTCAACGAACAGTCTTCTCATTGCACAAATTATGCGGAACAGACGCGACTCGATAGCTATTTTGTCGCTTGGAAACTTTCCAAGCATGAATAATATATTACCTTGTATCATACGTGCTCGAAAGGGCAAGAAGAGATCAGTTATTGTATTGTAGCAAGGCTGTCATTCAGTATTATTCTATGCTTTCAAAATATACCAGAAGCAAAGCCATGATATTTCGATTATCACTATCGAAATATCACTTAATTTGTATCAGCACCTTTGATCTGAAACAATTATGTAGTTCGAAATTATAATGTAATATAAACAAAACAATTGCATACTTAATTTCGTAATATACTCGTAAAATCTCTAGTAGAATTAAAATAAAATTCTAGTAGTAGAAACATAATCATTCTTTAATAACTACACAATTTCTACTTTGTTATGATATTCAAAACAATTAGATAATATTTTTGGACAATCAAAAAGAAGATAAACTTTAAGAAACATTTTATATAATTGATAATGTTAAAAACTTTAGCTATTTACTTCAGAACCATTCTATATAGCAATATTTTTACCGAGTGTTTAATTTATTTAAGCAAATAATCGTCTAATTATAGTGAGCAGTATACACGATACAGCCTAAATAATGATACTCGTTTCGTTAAAAATAATTTACATTATATCTATTCGCTACAAAACTTTACCTTACATTAAGATTAATTCATTCACATTTCTTTTCACACGTGTAGGTATGACAACAGCTCAGATCGAAGCAGAGAATACGCAAATGACTAATGATCTGTACAGGCTGCTGAAAAAATATACAGGATTGAGAAATCTCATTCGAGATTTGAAGGTATTTATAAGCAAGTGCACCAAATATTGTTATCTTCCTTTATTCGTTCCATGAATCTCAGTATGCCTGTAAAGATTCTATGAAACCCGTCCTTCAATCAAAAGTACTGCCATCGATAAAAGCTTGCTCCGAAACGCTTGGTGCGTCTCCATTATTCTGCATCTATTCACCGTGTTCGCTTTCGTTTCTCCTCCTTTCAATGTCAAAGCAGACTGACAACGGAAGGCTACTCGATACGACGAAAAAAGTAGTCGTTACATTTGCTGTTCAGAAACTTATGGGACTCTCCCTCCGTCGACAATGACTTTGCCTCAAGGCTGAAAATACTCTTTCACGCTATCTTTGCCACAGTAAGAGACTAAATCGCATTATCGTTTGAGAATTCAAATACTCGATATCACGGTCTCTACCAAAGCAGATTTCGTACACAACGGTACGATTTAACCCCTTTTCGTTTGAACAATGGAACCCATCCTTTCGTTTGGATTCTAAAATACCAAAAAAAAAGGAACTTTCTTGCTTATTCCAAGTAATCCTAAAAGATAGTGTACAATCCTTTATCTTGACTGAACCGTTGACAAATTCTCGATAACGAAGATACTCGCGAAGTAAAAATTTTGCTCTATAGTGTGTAAGAGTATTTTCCATACATTCGGAAAAAGTTTAAAAATTCTAAAGAAACATGTCGACGGAACTATTGATCTTGTAAAAATAGAAATCACGTTTTTGAACGTGGTTCCTGGCGATTCTTTTCGAAATCAAGCTGATTCAATTACCCCCTATTAAAATTTTGTATAAAGAAATTGAATCGCTTGATTCGCACAATGCTTGAATCCAATCTATTTAATTAGTGTAATGAATGCACTGTTTGCCGCAGGAGGAGTACAACAGCTCAAAGGTGTACCCAATATTTCCTCGTTATCCGATACTAAAGGACATGATAAAGGACATAATGCACAATCCGGACTACATGGAGGTTTGTCACGAAGTGGACCAAGCATAGCGGCCGGACCCCCTCCACCGTTCCCCACGCATGACCTTGTAAAATTCTATTTACAAAAGGTGGTTGCGTGGTCGTTGGTGAAGGGGGTGAATTAGAGAAAACGGGCCTCAAGAAGGCGGTTTCTTCGTACATTGATCGATCACCACAAATTGATTTAATTAATTTCAGACTCGTCTCCGTACGGACACCCGTGTACCTACGTTTATCGCCAATTAAAATAATTTATTCCGTCGGCTGATTAAATCTAACCAGTACAAATTTATAAGAAATAATTAGTTATCCATCCGTGTGTATCACATTTACGCTAATATTCGTTTCACTCATTAAAGGAATAATCTGTCGTCGAATGAACGAACGTGCATGAAACGACAAAATGGAGTAACATTGTCGAAAGGAGGACGGTAAACAAGAGGGTGGAATTTTGTCAAAGCATTTATAGTTAAACGAAGTATTTCCTAGAAATCATTTATATGTTGGAAAAAAGTTAGTACTACAGTCGTGAAACATTTGTCGTGAAATCTGCCGTGAGAAATCTACTACTTGGTGACTACTACGCGATAACGCAAATATAAAAATTTGATTTTCTTTGCATCGTAACGTAATTTTCAAGAATAAAAATGTAACAGGTATTGGTTACTCAAAATTCTCGTCATTATGAGTTATTGTTGAGATGAAATACATATAAGGAGGAAATCATAATTGAAAACGAAGATTCAAATTGCAATATTAATGATGTGCAATAATTTGAAGTGCACAAAATTATCATTTATAGAGAATAATGAAATTAACGAGAGCGCCAAGTAGCGGAGTGAAAAACAATTTCAACATAAGGGAAACGTAACCGATCACCTTAGTTTCTGATTTCGATCGGAATAGCCGCTTGCACGTTGAAACACAAAATACAAGGTTACACTGTCGCGTTTTATGTAAACGCTACGCGCGGTGTACAATTTTTATTAAGGCAACTGATGTCGCTCATAAGCGAGAAAACACCTGAAAGCGTTAGACTTTTAAGGCGTATCTCGCTCGTCGTGTGTACACGTCCATGTAAAATTATACGTGTACACGTGCTTGTGCGAAAACGAAGCTAAATGTGAAAAACGATATTCTGCTTCCTGCCTGCTGTTCAAATCTCGTAATACGCGACGCCGCTATGAATATCGTGAACCTATAATAGTTTCTTGCGCAAAGGAGACCTCTCTTTACCTACGAACAGGACAAACAGTAGCAGTCTAAATAGTAAAGTATTATATCTGTCTTGCACCAGGCACTATTTCACAGTCCATAACACTTTTCATGTCACCGAAGAATTTTTGCTTCGACCATACTGCGAACTACTAGATATAAAATCGTTAACTCATTAATGATTGGTGTTATATGTTATAGCGTAATCGGTGTATTAAATGGTGTACACCATATCGATGTTGTCGAAGCAGATTGTTCTAATTCTCGTTTCCATCTCTGAACATTTTTAGAACCTATACGAATATTAAACAGCTAACTATAAAAAGTATTTTATAATTTTTCGTAAGAATCCTTAAAAAAGCACGCAGAATAAAATTCAAAGGGAAAAATTGTGTGAACAAAGTAAAGCCTAAAGACTTAAATTTAATTTTGTTCGGTTAATTAAAATTGATAACGTCGCGACAAATATCTTTATTTCTCATAGGAAGCAGTTCACTGCAAGTATCCCGTACGAGCTCCTTTTACGTCTATCAAAAGACCTACAAGAGTGTGCATTTAGGTGCAAAGCTTCGAATATAATTACCTACCGTGTATTTTAAAACAATAACAGCAATAGATCATATGTAATGTTATTGCATATTAAGACAGAAGTATGAAGATATTATACTTAAACTTATATAAATGTTAATTTGATATAACAGGCATATCGTCATTGTCATACTAGCATACATAGTGTGAACGTAAAGATGTATACACACTTACAAACAAATACATATCTATACGTACGTATTTATAGTGTACAGTTTGAATGTGCATGATGTTATTAAATCATTGCAAAATTTTTAAACGAGTTACTTTGCGTAAGTGATATGTTTCGTACAAATTTTTTAAATTCCATAGATACACAATTGCGCGTAATAATAATTGGATTTATATGAATTTCTTTGTATTCTACGTATGTAAACAAAAGACATTGAGTTTCAGTTTGCCGTACATCAAATAGTTTTCTGCTGATATGTATACACGTGGTCAAACTCGATATAAATCTCTCGTTTGAAATAATTAAGTGTCTCTTAAGTTATCGATTTTGGTATTTGGAAAATGTAGTAACGACGATATTTTTCTTAAATTTCTGAATGCATGTAATTCGTTTTGGAAAAATGCGCGGGTTATGGGATGCAGTAATTATAGCGAAATACGATAAATTCTCGGACCTTGTTCACATTTTTTATAGCATAACCGATACACCGTAATCATAGAAAATCATTGATGTTTCAACCTGTTGACGTACGACTAGAATGAAAACAGTATTTAAAATAATTATTTTCCAATACTGAATCAAAATATAATGTTCGATATTATCGTGCATCGTAACAAATATGTCGAACTAAAAATATCAAAAAATTCTCATTTTGAAATGTATTAACCCAATTCTAGATTTACGTTACGTCTCAAAAATGCGATCGCGATAACACAAATTTGTATAAAAACACGATAAATCGTTGAGTATTAATTAGACGAATAATGTTTGATACATAGTGGATAATCGGAGTTCACCTAACATTTCGGAAACCAAGTATCCTTCGCAGAAACATTTATTTTATTATACGCTATTGTGATATCGATTTTAATTTCAGACGAAAAACATTTAACAGCCTTTAAAAATCTATTGTGCGTTTTATCGTTAAGATCTAGACGTAATAAAGATACAAATAATCTACTGTGTAAGTAGTATATAAGGAAAATGGCTGATAGCTCGAAATCAAAATGCAAAGTATAACGCGCGACACACATTGAGACGACGCGAGGGTCCACTTTTAAAATTTGGGCCCCTCTCAATGTGTGACGATGCTTAGTAACCCACACACACTGTTCCCTTGTATGTTAAACCAATCTTGTAATCCACTTAGAACACATTATGTTAAATAACGAATCAAACAGAATACAATCTCACATACATGCTGTCCACAGAAAGGCTGGGTACAGGCATACATAGAAATAATAAATGTGGTGTTTAATACTCGGAAAGTAATTTATACTCTAATACTATATACTATTAAAATTAAGTAAATCACAATATAATAAAATAAGATCGTTTGAAAATTAAATTTTGCAGAAAAGAGAGTATTTTTTTAGGAGTATTCATTCCTATTTCATCGATTGTTCTCAGTTTATTGATAAAAGTAACGCGTACAAAATAAAATAATAAATAATTGTAAACATGAGTTAAAGCTACCAGCGTTTAAACTATTACGGATTATGTAATCATTTTACATTTATACAGGGTGAACGAAGTCGGGTAACACAAACGGGCATAAAGTGATTCCTTGAACAAAACTAAATGAAAAATGTAGCATCAAATTTGGTACGCGAGGCGACATTTTCGAAAAAATCAATTTTGAAGTTTTTTGAGACACGCGTGCGATTCGGCACGACTTGGCCAGCGTCTTGTCTAACAATTACGCATCAATTTTACTTTTATGGATGATTCTGCAATAAATATTAATGGTAAAATGGTATTATCTATTCTTTAAATCTTACTATCTTCTTACTAGTTACAACACGTTAAAATTCATAACATCGTATCAGCGTCGAATGTTTGCAAACATTAATACAAATAAAAATAATGACTAATAAGTAGAAACGTTCGCCAAGATGTATTCAAGAAATTTTTAAAATAAATTTTCACGAAAACGAAGACTTATATTGACAAATTTTATTCTACATATTCAATTTATTTTTGCACAAGGGAACGTCCAACGCTCGAGGTTAATACTACCTGCCTTTATCCACCTTCTATAGATTTCTGTCTAAGTAATTTCCAAATTTTTAAGTAAACACAATTCGAAAAGTATCAGGCTTGAAGAGATAATAAATGGAAGTTAGAAAATAAAAATAACATTGGACAACAATGTTTTGCAAAATCATAGTACGTAAAACTATGAAAAATACACGTCGAAACCTTTTTGTCTGCATCCAGCAAATCTACATAAAACACACATTGTACCGACTATTTAGGATAACGCTTTTGTCGTAGATATTTATCTTATTCTATAATGTACGCATATAAGAAAACGTACCGTATCTAAACAAATTTCATAACACAAAGGACGACACTGCAGCTTGATAAATTACAATTTACTTTTCATTATACTTCGTAATGTTATTATTCAACACATCAATAACATCTTTCTGTAATGAATTAACAATGAGTTAAACAAATCTTTAAATAATCAAACATCTGCGTACGCAATGAATCAAAAAATGTGTTACCGAATATTCAAAGATCAAAATTGTGTCAAAAATGCGTGTATTCCTTTCACGATGTCGATTTATTGTATTATATTTGTAGTATTGACGACATAGAGACCAAAATCAGTATAAAATCTACTAATACATATACATATACGTGAGTATATTAATTATTAAGTTTCTTGTTTTCCAAAGATTGAGTGGTCAAATTCTATTTACAATAACTATACAGTGTATAACAAAGATATTTAAAATTATCTTGAGACAATTCAGTCGCAAAACCACAGTTGATATTTTTTACGCAAACAATACCTTCTTAGACCAATTATCGTATTAACATAAGGAAAATTTAAAAATAGTGTAAAGCAAACGTATGTCTAGCGAATGAGTAAAGCTATACTCAGATGCAATGTCTTTGAATTGATGAATATAGCAAGCGTACTCGTCTTTTTGAAGAAATTAGACGAGTGCCAAATAGATTTTGAAAGTTTTTACATGTGTGCAAGTGCATATATAGCGTCATGCTAAAGCATATATTTGTGAATGTTTCTGTACAATTTTTATATAGTGTGTCGTATGTAACATTATCAATATACATTCTTAGTTCCATTTTACTGGATCGATCAATATTCGTACATAAAAGTTTTAGGTAAGACCACGAAGAAAAGATTCCTTTGTTTACTTATTTGAAAAAATCATATTTCTGTCGTACGTACAATACAAAAATATCCTACTTTAAATAAAGGAAACAATATTCAATAAATTCCGCCACTTATTGTCTAGTGAGAATAAATTATTCTATGGACATGTAAAAATTGAAGATCGCTCCAGTGAAATGAACTGTTTATTATTTAAAATTAGGCATAATTATAATGAATGTATACAGATGTCAGACATGAGAGATCTACCTAATGTGTTTAAAAGGTGTGTACATGCTAGACGTAATAACTGTGTTAATGTCGTATTAAAATGTATAACGTTCAATGGTACTTTGGTTTCTCGCAAAATATTGTTAAGAGAGGTCTTTAAAAATGCGATATTTCTATACAGTTAAACACTAACGCGAAAATAACACACGGTGACTCGTAATATATAGTACAACTGGAAAAGGAAATGGTTCGACGTAACAAAATTAATCGAAAATGATGAACGACATTTTTCGGTACGAACTTTTGCATTTAAAAAAGTCATTTCTAAAAATTCATAGGCCACGTGTTCATATAACAATAATCTGATCAAACTTCTCCACAAAAATGGAAAATTTCGAGGTCAGCGCTGAGAACTCTCCCAAATCGATTCTTTTTTAATCCTTTCACGTGCACCAAAGAAACGGACGATATGTTGCATCTGAACCATCTATTACAAACATGAAGTGGTTTATTTTTCATGCATAATTCTTTTTCTTTCTCTTACTGTACTATAGTTCGTGTAATGTCTAAACTGAAAGACTAGTCAGCTTTTAAAAGCGCTATAGCATCGATTCTTAAACCATTCAAACGAGATATATTTCTTTTACTGCTCGCGACATCGTCTCTTCTACACGAAATAATAATTTCACATGTCGGGCCATTTGGCACTATATATAACATGTTACCGAGAAATAACATACATGACGTATTGTACGAAGTGTTATAAAATTATAAGTCTGTATGAAATTACAAGTCTTCAACCATTTATACATATATAAACACGATAGTAGCTCGTAAAAAGATTCGAGAAATCGAAGCTAACAAATGAGATAAATACGCACACGCGACGCGTACTTCCAAATCCGATTTTCTCGAAAACGATGCTTTGCGAAAGAACACTTTGGTTTACATTTTCGATTGATTTTTTCATCCAGAACCACACTTTTTCCTCGGTTGCACCGTATGTTCCCGATCAACACGTATACACGGCAACAGTTGCATCAGTGGCACAACTTTCTTCACATTCTAAGCTAAACGTAGCTATACGAACGTAGAATAATAAAATTTGTACGAACAAACGAAAAAATCCATTTGCTCTGAGATACGTTTTTATAAAAATCGGCTCGACGATTAAATATTTGTACGCTCGTTTGATACGCTTTGTATTGCACGACGAAACGAGAAATTTATACTTGAAAGAAATCGGCAATATTAAGCGACGCACGAAGGTCGATTATGAAATCAAAGGACCATTACCCGCTGATTGCATATGCATAAGTGTACAATAATAATGTTAATCGGCCGGCTAAACAAATTTATGGCTTATTGTGAGAAATTCAAATTTTTGAATATTCGTCTCGCGCTCTTGGTAAGTGTGTTTATGACTCCACGAATGAAAAGTCGACCAATTTATGTGTCTATAACCACTAATTGTATGCTCTTCGGCGCATGTCTCATCTCTATGTCTAAACGATTTTCTTCTAAGTCAGATATACATATTCGCTTTATAACGATAAGCTTTGGATGCATATCGATAAGTTATATAGATGTAAATTTTTACGGAGAAATGAAGAAGAAAAAAAAAAAAATATATATATATATATATTTTGACAGAAACTTCACGAGGAAGTTCGCAAATACTTAAAGAAGACCTTCACCGAGACTGTTCGTTTATTGAACCATTTGCGAAGAAATGTAAACGTCTGTTTCGAAAGAAACAGTTTCGTGATATACATACACTTAACGTCGTATCTCCCGTAAATGAATTATATCTTCGTGATATTTTCTGGTGCCCTGCGCAATGCACAATGGTGCATTGAACCGTTTTGGACGTTTTTGATCCCCTTGTGGAAAGATTTTTACTTTCGTGCTTCAAACGTAAGATCACTGGCCATCGATAAAATAACAGAGAAACCGAAGATAGCATTTTCTAATTTCATAACTGTTAATGCGAAATTTTAGGTCTTTCGTTTTCATAACGGTGATTACAATGTATCCGCGATAGATTGTCCTAACGATATACCTTTCACTTACTATTAGAGTACCAGCTTTTAGCGAGAAGTGTCTAGATACGATTAACACAGCTAGCTTTGTGTACTTCGTTAAAAAAACGTGCGGTTTAATAAACAATGGTACGCAAGCAAATCACTCATCGAAGCACAAGTGAAACAATATATATTACATGGAATTATAATCTACAGTTTATCTTTCACAATTTACAAACAGGCAATCTATACAGTCAATAAGTATCGAATAGTAGGCCTGCGTGTAAAGAGTTTATTAAGCACGAACGTTTGAAAATCGTGAAACAATTTCGAAACGATCGGAAGAGTATTAATTGTTCCGCAAATGCTTTTCCAACATCGATCATTGGTACCATTAATCGATAGTTCGTGTAGAATTTATAATATACGTATAGTCACATATGATAAAAAAAAGATAAACTGTTGTGATGTTCGTATGTTCGTTACGGTAGAGCCGCAAAGTTGTATTCGTTTACAAATACACACACACTGTACAGCTATATTGTAATCGTATGTGGTATTGTTTAAACTTTTATCGTTTCGTGTTTAAAATTTGGAAAATAATTTTCGCGCGTGTCGCATAATTTGTACAACGTCAAAATCGCTAAAGTACAATTGAAGAGCAATATGCGCTTTAACGAGCCGCATACTTCGTGTATCTTTAAACATTAAAATGCAAATAATTTTCGATGTTCTCTTAAACAGATTTTCTTCAATTAAACGACCTTGCATTTGAAACTGCAAAAGAATAAACAAGTTTCACTGTACAAATTACGTTGGACGTTAAAGAATAGTTTGCAAATCGTTTCGTATTATAGTGATTGACAACTTTAATATACGTAAACCCTGTACTCTACGCAAACGGTATCTATAGACGAGAGTTTGAAAAATCTGTTCTGGGTGGGCGGTCCTTTTCTGCTGGGCTTTACTCGCCAGAGTATCTGACACCGCCTTTGTAACGTCTGTGACTAAGCATGATCTATGAGTAGTGTCACCTATTGGTCGTTGTACCGTCTTATCTTATAGACGCGTGCCTAGTTTGGCTTCTTTCTAGAACACAACTATTGTACACAATACTAGGCTAAATGCATACAACACGTAATTGGGCGGGATCGTCGCCAAGGCAAGAGCAAAAGAATCAAGAAGCATTCCTTTTACACCGCGATACCCCCAGGACAGAACACTCGTGCTCCCATCTATACTATCACTCGCCAAAAAGAAAACCATTGATGTTCTAACTGTTTCGTGTTCAGCTAATGTTTTTGATGTTTTAATAACTGCTTCGTTAAAGAAATGGAATCTTAACGACTACGTTGCTCAAGTTTGATTTTTCGTAACTTTAAAATTATTTCTCGTAACAGGTTCAATTTAACTCGCTTAAAAGTTTTAAATTACAATAATAAAATTGTTGTACCTGTTGGATTTTAAAGCATTAATATTATGGGAGAAACTATTCGCGGAATTTAGTTTCTTGTGTAACAATAGGATTTAAGTAGCAATGGGTACGTTAAGATTCCTTGAAAGAGAAGTAGAAAATAGAGAACAGATCATGTAATGTCGATGTAAGTAAACTAATTAGTTTGCAATTCGTGTTACTAGTTAACAAGTGGACGTAACGTATGTTAGTAAGCAAGAAAAATGTTACAAGGAAAATGTGTGTTTGTAATCGCGTTCCTCAAACAGACTGGCTCTCATAGTTTACACAAAAAGTAACGCATTTATGTATGAACGATGTTCAATAGTAAATGGCTAGTTACTAGATATCATGCTAGCTTAGAAAAACGTAACGTATGCTAGATGTTATAGTATCGTACTAAATAGTATTTACACCTCCCCATTTACGCATTCTATGTTTCCTGATGAAAAATAGTATGTAGTTATGTGTATATGCTAGACTAGTAATAAATATTAGACTTTAGTCCATTGATTTGACAACAAATTTACGCTACGATGTATATTGAATGTATGACTTTAATTTCGTCTAACACATCTTTGTTACCGCTAAAACAAACTTTACTTGTTTATTGGTTGTTAAGTTTTATTAATAAAATATTACAAAATTTTAAATAATTCTTTACTAAATTTTATTAAGCTCACCTATCAAATCCTAGTTTTCTTAAATCATACGAATAATCATTTTTACAATCCTATTCATCATTTTATACGAATAAAAAATTTATGCGCTTCCTGATTTCTTAGATGTTGTTATGTACGTTAATTTTACTAACCTAATATTTTGATCATTAAACTTTGCATTTTAGAATCTATTATTATAAGCTAAACCTCTATACATCCAATAAGTGATATTTACATTATATTCTTTAAATAAACAAACAGCAACAATTACTCTGACCACACGCTAATAGGCGGCACCACTATTAATATGGAAGTTAGTAACAATCAAGATGGCTGCTACCAACTCGAGTATATCCAGTGATAATCCAACAAAGAAAGAGGACGAATTCAACGAATTTTATTCAGAAGTATGTAAATGTTTTAACTGAAATCGTACCATTACAATATTTTCCCGCGTACAATTCATTTTTCAATATAATTCTTGATTATATAACCGTAAACACGCATACCTCGTTTTAAGGGTTAACAAACGTCAATTTATATACATCAAACAGAAACAACAAATACACTTTTAAGATATTGTATATGTCACAATTGTTTCTTATTTAATAAGACATACGTAATATTTTATGAAAATTGTAAATAAAATTATTTCTCCGGTAAAAATTTCAGTTATAAATAAATCTAACCTATACAAATTGTCGCGCGCTGCAAACAAATAGTTGTTTTCCTCAACTTTAGGGAATGCTGCTTTTGTTTAGGTGAAAGAAATAGAGAAAAGGGATTCAGTATTAACTCCTAAACAGCAAATCGACAGATTACTTCGGCCTGGATCATCTTACTTTAATTTAAATCCTTTTGAAGTATTGCAAATTGATCCAGCTACCTCTATAGATGAAACCAAGAAAAAATACCGACGTGTAAGTTCATAATCCTTTTTGTTTTTTAAATATGACATTCACATTTAAAACTACATGGTACTAAATTACTTTTATTTTATAGATGTCAATTCTTGTTCATCCTGATAAAAATCAAGATGATGCAGAACGTGCGCAGCAAGCATTTGAAAGTATGTATTAATTTTCGCTATATGCAATAATAAACTTTTAATATTGTTTCTTTTTTTATAGTTGTTAACAAAGCATGGAAAACATTGGAGAATGAAGAAACCAGAGCAAAATGCATGGATGTCATCGAAGAAGCCAAAGCCCGTACTGATCATATGGTAAACATAGAAAAATAACATTTTTATTTGTTTTCTAGAAAAATACATAATGTTAATAAATTGATTAGATTGCAGAAAAGAAAAAGAAATTAAAAAAAGAAGGAAAAGCTGAAGGCACCGCTATGCTCGAAGAAGAAACGGATGAAGGTTACAGACATGCCGTTTGGGTTATGACAATGAAACTTTTCGCTGATATGGAACGAAGAAGGTCTGCAATCATTCAAATCGCAAAAACAATTTACAAACATGAGATCCGTGTTTTTGTTGCAATTAATAATTTTTTTTATTGTACATAGGAGAGAATTGGCTACTAGAGACGCAGAGCAACGTAAAAGAAAACGAGAAGAAGAATTATCTGCAGAAGCACAAGCTGCATTAGAACGTGAGTGGCAAAAAAATTTTGAAGAATCACGACAATCAAGAGTCGATAGTTGGAAAGCTTTTCAATCAGGTTCTAGTGCTACAAAACAAAAGAAAGCAAAAAAATTGAAAGCTTTCAGGCCTCCAAAGACGAAAGCTGAATCACGATAATTAAACAATTATTGTTCCTGATGCCTGGCATAGATTCTTTCATTTAACATGGTGTTTCATATTCCTTGCAAAGTGGAAGTAGTTTGAGTAGCGCGTTCTCACCATGTGACATCAAATTACTAGATTCGTCAAATCTAATTGGAGTTGCCCACATTTGAAATTAATTTGTTAATTAAAAAGTTGTGATTCAAAGCTAGTTAAAAATATGTTAAATCAGGTGTCAAAGTAGAGAGTGTGTTATAAATGGAGTGACGAGTAAGTCGAGCAACAAAGTATGAAAATGAATAATGTATGTATCTTCCAAGAGTAATTAGTATGTTTGCGGAATGTATATGTGTGTATGTATGTGCGTACATAGTTGTGATACATTTACATGGCCTGACTAAGTTAAATATTAATGTACAATTTTGATGTGCAAATTATTTCAAAATTATAAGAATAATACTGATCGATATGTATAAAACTTAAGGCATTCTACGTTTATAGCATACATTGTTGCATAACAAATGTAATATATAACAAATTTTATAATGTAGAGGGTAATTCTTGTAAAGTGACCAATATAATTATCTTTCAAATTTGAGGACATATAAAAAAAACTGTTGATACAAAAAATACTTGTGCCCACTAGTGAACGCATTCCTTCAAACAGAACATATTTTAAATATGTCTTCAAACATTAAAGATAATCACTTTAATTACTTTATAAAACTCACCCTATACATATGTATACATATACCTCATATTTTTATCTCAAATGTACAATTAAATAATGTGATGCTTCAATGAAAGAAGTCAACATTTGTTAGCTTTTCAAATCCTTTCAAATTGCTATGAAAAGTTTACACATATCGAAACGATAATCGGTCCTCAAACGAATGAACTAATTATATCGTAACATAAAATCGTCTGAAATGCGATAGAGAAGTGTAAAAATATGTTTCCTTGTATAGAACATAACCTCTGTTTATATTATATATTGCTAAAACAATTTGATATTATTAAAAATTAGTGTTACGTCTGCTCAAAGTTCCACTATGTAACGTTTCGTAACATGGTGGTTATTATATTTCGTGATAAAATTTTACGTTTGTATTTTATACTTACATGATACAGATAAAATCACTATCTTCGCATTTTATTTGTCCCTTGATGCTTCACTTTTGACTTGTTAATAATTGATTTATTTCCACAGCAAGACCAGTCTTCACTCTTAAATGTAACACGCTAGTCATACTAGCGTACGGAACGTTCAAATTGCTGTTTCTGATCATTTTAAACGTATGTATCTTACGACATGTATATAAACTTTGTCGATATACATATATTTCATTTAAAGCTCAAAACATATACATATTTTGTTCTTATTTCATAAGATATCTAAAAATGAAATAATGTAATTATAATTTAAAATTTTGCTATTATCAAAGTAACTTAACGGGCCATGTAGTCATGACTTCCGGTGTCCGAAACGTAATTGAGTAACAAATGTTACATCTCGACGTACACTTGGTCCAATCGTAATTTGTAAGATTATTGTAAGGAGAAGAATTTCTAAGCCGTAAGATTTCTCATTGCAAGTCATTTTGAATAGTGTTACTAACATATGAAAGTCAATGTCGTACAAGTGCCGATGAGAGTGAACGTGAAGAGTCGTGAGGTAAAATTTTTATTAATGATATTAAACAACATGAATGGCCGAATGAAACGAAACTAATTTGTAGTGTTTCGTCTTTTTTATAATTCATTGCGAATCAAGAATGTCAACGTTTATTATTATTTCATGTAGTATCAGTGTGAGTTTTCTTACGATGCCATAAACTCCGTCAATATTGATTTGTACATCAGCGTAATATTAATAATCGATTCACCATTAGGTAATACAGAATAACACATTAAATAATACACACCGGAAAGACGCCTCGTTTATTTATAACACATATACAATTTTAAGTGATGAAGAAAGAATATCTACTCATATTTTTTATTTCTGTATATAACAATTTTTTATGTTATGTACTAGATTAAATTGTAGACATTCTGTGGAAGTCAGAATTGTTTACAAATTTTTTAACATTTTTTTATACCAATTTCGATTATTCATCCATCTGTATCTATACGAAATGCACGAGTACATCGTAGTATTATTTAATAAAAAAAAAAAAAATTAACTTCATATTTGTATACTAAAGCATCAACGAGCATTAATAATTTATAGTGTTCCTTGTTTAGTTCGATCAGTCATTATTAATGTATTCGTCTTGTATGTTATGACGTCCATAGGATATAAAATGTAAATATAATACATATGTAGTATTCATTATTTAATAGTTCCACTCAGAGTCTGTCAAGAATGTGTCAACATTTATGTGATCAAATTAATTAAATGTGACTTATTCACAATTAATTAACAAGCTTTTAGCGAAATATGTGGAGGAGAACAAATTTCAAGAGATATAAGTTGTAAATAAGGAATTAAAAGCGCAGGATATATGAACATTATTCATCGGATAGACATTATTTAATTCGTTTCGTTTAAAAGAAACACGTTTGCCGCGTTGCAGCATGCTATACGCATTTTCTCGGAGCAAGATTCTCGTTATCACGTGATCGAGACGCTAGATGGCACTTTATCGTCGATCACCCGATTCGAACATTTCAATATTTAAACTTCGATGTGTTAACCCACGAGTAACGAATCACATACATTACTGTGAATAACGATGCTGTGACAATAACTTTTCGATTCTTCAAATTTTTAATAGATGATCGATCCAATGAACTTATTATTCTTTCAAATATGCATCATTGTGTTTTAAGAATTAATTCCGATACAAGACATTCGTACCTTACTATTAAATGTGACGAGTGTCTATGAAAAAGAACAATCCTATTTTAACAGCAAATTATCAATTCAATGAACAAATTTTTATTTATTAAATACGCATTGTCGCGCGTCGAGAATGAATTTTCTACTCAATATCACTCCAATATCTCCCATTATTTATCCTATATGTAGAATATATACTTCATCTTCAAGTTATATAATATGTACATACGTCATCTTCCTAACGATCAAAATCGGGGCAATGAATTGTACAGATCCGAGAATCGTTTCATAATTTTCACGCCTGCGTGGTCGCGAGACCACAGACAGGGTATAAAATAAACCTAGTATCTTATGGAAGTTGATGCCACATGGTCGGTTCTTCAACTTGTTTTATCAGTCTCGGAAAATAATGTAACGATAAGTTCCATCTGTCTTCATAACTTGATGTCAGAAAAAATAAAACTTGAAATATTTTAGCAAGTTACTAGAGTACATGAACTACAAATATTTTCAAAGTTATAAGTTACCCTCTAGCGTTTCACTAAAAGTGCACAAGTACCATCTAATCGCAAACCTTGCTTTCGTATATTGTGTTCTAAGGGAGGAATGATCCAACATAATTTAAAAATTTAATATCTCCTTTTTTTCGATAATTTAAGATCGCATAAAGGGAAGGAAAGAAAAAAATTCATGTTTCTATATTTTTTCTTTTTCTTGGAATCCCTTTTATTTGCGCACTAGTTTTGATAATTTTACATGACTTTTTACACGATTTATACTTTACTTTTCATTCGCTCAATCACTCGTTCAACCCTCTCGTTCGTCCTACACTCATACATGTTCGTTACCCTTGCTTTCACCAACGTTCCAGCGGGGTCACTGGAGGATTATCCAGTGGGTGTAATATTTTGTTGCTATGTTTTCATGTAACAAATTCATTGAAATGCATAAAAGTTATGTATTTCATTAAAGTAATCAAAGTTCTATACACTCTTATGTATTAGAACATTTTTATGCATTGTTACACTACATTTATTCTTAAATCTTAAATAACTCTTCTAAATTTACAGCCGATTAGCTCGTTATTAACAGAGGTAAACAATCTTTCTTTGCGGGTAATACTGATTATCAGATCTCAGCATAGAGAAGTTGCAGTGAGCGGAGACTCGAAAAGAAATAAATATACATTTCTGTACACACATTATTTTTGCAGTCAAGATTTCTAAACTGACGAGACAAAATTGGGAAAATTTTAATTTTTACTTTTTTTCTATTCTTCTCGCTTCTAAATAGATAAAACGATTGTCATGATCAATTCAAGCCAAGGAATATATATACTTCTATATTTTAAATATACTATCAGTCGATTCACTTTTAATCGCTGCTTGCTTCTGTTGAACTCTGTCGATCGTAACAATTTTAAATACGTGTTATATATATTACATAACAATATACAAGATGTTTCTGCAACCGTAGTACAACTTGATAGTTGTATTCCTCGCGAAATAATAAGTCGAAAGTTCAGAATAAACTTTAATGCATGTTTCTAAAGAACACTATAAAATCAGTAGTGACATTTTTAATCAAACACGAAGTATAATACATTTCACGCGACAGGAATTCGGGATACTTAATTTTAATTAACAATAAATGACAATTTCCAGCAAGGTTGACAAATTGTCTTGGTTCGTCCAAGTTCTTTGAAGATTTATAACCACTTTGCGTTTATTTGTAAGCCTTTGGCTTTGCATGTACAGTTCGCGCATGCGCAGGACAGGTGTACGAAGCACGTCTCACGTGCAACAGGTAGCAGTGCATTCTCGTCCTTTCAAATTTTCAGTTCAGTCCTTAGGAAATCGGTTTCTCTTTCTCTACGAGCGATCGCAACCGATCGGTTTGCGGTTATGGACCGCGAGAGTGAAATTCCAGTCGGAGGAACAATGACTTATATCGTGCTAATACAAGTGAATGCGGTAAAAAAATGAATCGATATTGTCCATTATTTGAAAACACTATGCGAATCATCGAGACATTCGGTCACAGAGATTCCTTCTAACGCGATACGCGGTTATTACTAATCGTTCCGCAAAAGGCACAAGAAAGGTTAACGTTGAAATCGTTACGTGTATCGTAGAAGAGCGGACGAAATCGTAACGATGGTGTCGCGTTAAAAATAACACTTATCGAGTAATTGTTACGTAAAGTGTACCGGAGATTTGTAACGAGAGAAACCGAATATCGTAATTATAATAAATTATAGTTTGCACGCTTGAGAGTTTGCAACGATGAAAAAAATGACATCAACGAAGCAGTGACGTTTGGGAAAGGTGAAAGTGGGATGCAAGTGACGCACGATCGAATTTTATCGATATTATTTATTTCCTCCTCGCATGTATCTTGTGTACACAGTACACTTGCGTATCGCTCGAAGCTGTGCGTATTGCTCGCATTACGAGCAAGTTACAGTTCATCAACTGCCGTATGCTGCTCACCGTGATGCTCTCGCCCGAAAAGAGCAATTATTTCGTTATTCTGTATCCGAGTAGCTGATCCCCATATATACATAACAAGCAAGCATTTACCGTTCCGTGTGTGCACAGATGAGGGAACGTGGCCGTGCGTGTGTACACACGCAGACAGGACAACTATCGATGTAGAAGAATCGACGCGTTAACGGGAGGAAACCGTTCTTCTTTGTAGTGTCGCTCGCACAGTTCAAAGAAGTGTTATTCCTGAGCGTATACCTCGGCCGAAGGAACGTGTCCGTGCGACCGCTCCGCGAATGAATAGGTACATAGCTTCGTGCACGTGTGAACAGTGGACAAACGTAGATGTCGGTGTACGAGCTGTGTGCCACAGGTAGGCGGAAATACGCCTGAACGTGCACGATCACGAGGAAATTCTACAGCTGAACGCATCGGGTCTGCGGCTCGAAGAAATGCACTTAACGCATTCCTCTGCGAAACGAAGGACCAACGTTTGCGCGTTGTTGACATCCACGGTAGCGAAAAAAAAAGGCAAATCCTTGGACGCGTTTCCATTGCAACGAAACGTACCCCTACAATTGCCCCGTTCGGCGATTTTTATGATATTTCGGAGATGCGAACCTAGAGGTGGAACGATCACTGTTTTGTAGAATATTTCGTTTCGCTTGTTCACAGTGACGATTTAAAATACAAATGTCTTCAGGTTTAAGTATCTCGGGAGAGAGGAGGTGAGGAGTATACCACATTTTCGAATGAAAAAAATGTATATTTTTCACGTATTTTCTAAAATTGAACATTTCGGTGAGACCGTCCTGGAATATTTGTAAAATAATATTAGTTTTTCACGTGCGATTTTTATTAGCGATTTGTTTCCTTCGTCGGAGCTAATTCGATAAATGTACGTCCTCTAGGGATGCAATGACTTTTGCATCGCTTGCATCGGCGCGATCGATAATAAATTTACCCTGTTGTTTACACCGTCGACGTTCACCTATGTTCCATAAGCGCGAGTGAAATTTCGTTACTGGTATTTATTTCGACCGAAATACGGAACGATGAATCTCGGCAAACCGAGTATTCTCCGATACGAACGGTCTTGTCCACGTATCGATACGTATTAATACGTATAATAGGGCTTCCACTGTATCGTAAAAATCTCCAGGTGGGATAGCTGTAAGGGTCCCTCGTGCGAGCCAAAGAAAGTGGTGCTCGCGCATCGACGTCCGAAACGTACGCGCGCAGTATGCAAATGAAAGGAACACCGTCCGCTCCTCGGCGACGTGCGTACGCAAAAAACACGTGTGTCCATCGCGCGGCAGCGTCACGAACCTGTACGTATATAACCGCGAGGGAACCTGTTCGCTCGCTACGGATAAACATCCTGCGAGTGTAGATCGTCACGCATACAAAGGAGGAAACTGTCGTGTACGCGGTGTACACGCTCGCGAGTCGAACGGTACCGGTGTATCGGCTCTTAATAGCATCCCTACGAATCGTCGTGTGCGTGAGCACAGGTAGAAGGAACGCGTTTCGTCCCTAGAGAGACGAGCGTCCACGGACGCTGACACAAACGCAGGTACGCGCGGACACAAACACAGGTACGCGCGCGGGCGCACGCACGTATGCGCGCACGAACGCGGGCACGCGCACGCGGCACACACATGCGCGCGAAGAGCGAGAAAGAGACACGGGCTACAGAAAAATGATGGTGTGCGTGCATGCGCGCAGGTAGAAAGAAGAGAACAGCGGCAACAGAGGCAAAGGTGCGGCGCGACCGCTTCTCGTCGCGACACTACGCGGGACTGCAGCGAGTCGGCCGTCGTCGCTCCTCGTTGCTTTTCGATCGTTCTCGATACAACCGTGGATCGTGTAAAATCCGTGGATCCCGCAACCTGTTGTCGGCTACCGATCCCGCGTACCAGCACCGCTCCCGCGGCAGCCCAGGCCTTGACGGGCGCCAGCCAACCTGGACACGTATTTAACTTGCACGGTTTGCGCGCGTTCACACGTGGATCGGCCGAGTGCGCGGCATCGTTGCCTGGATTCGAATCGAGGAGGAATCATCCTCGATCGTCGGATGCACGGACTCGGGCAACGTCGATATGTGACCCGTGATCGAGTGTCAACAGTGCTGGACAGCGGAGCACCATGTCGACGACAGACGTGTTTCGCATCGCGCAACAGGGACCGGCTACCGAAGAGGAGCAAGGGTAACGTTGAACAAGTGTTCTTTTCGATCGATTCGAACGGTTCGAACGGTTCTCCGTGAACCGATTCTCGGTCAGGAAAGTGTGGAACGATCCGCGGTATCGAACGATGCGAGTGATACGGACCGTGATTATTGTTACGGAAGGATCGATCCAGGAATGTTTGCCTCCGTAGTTCGGTTCACGCGTTGCTTCGTACACCACGCTCTTAAATACGATCGAAGAGGGAGCTGTGAGTTTGATCGTTCCGTGGTATGGCCGATAGAACGTTGAATCGTCCCGTCTGAAATGTCGTTTACTTCCTCGAGCGGAGTTCACGAAAGTTTTCGTTCGAATCTGTACCGCGATGGGAAATTTCTCGTTTTCCGTTACGACTCGCTCTCGCATCCCGCCGGAGGATACGTTCGACGTACGTGTCTCGAGGACGAAGCGTTCGACCAAATCTTATTTACATACTTTATATCACGGTTACCCGTTTACGGTTTATCAAAGTGATTCGCGTTATACATACTTTCTACGCTGCTCGAGGCGACAAACCTCGACGAGCACAAACCAGCGGGGCGACTGTCGAATACCAAACCGTCGGGAGTAAGACGTTTGCGAGAAACCTGTTTTAATATTATCCGGAGCTTTTCAACTAGCTAAGCGACCTAAGACGCGGTGACACCACGGTGACTGACAACTTTCGCGTCGGGAAAGGGATCAAAAATTACTCGTCGTTTCGATATTTTCCCTCTTCGACAAGACAGGAATTTCGATAAAAAAAAAAACCTCTGACACGGATTATCCAATCTGCGACAATCGTTGCGTTTTTCGTATTCGTTAGTTTCGTGTTTCGTACGGTTTTAACAATGCGTAACAATTGCGTCGTCTTACCGGCATCTCTTGATCCAACTCCGTCGTGTAATTTATTCAATGTTGTAACCGTCACCGTGATCGCTCGAGTGAATTGTATTTCTATTTCATCCTCGTTCTTGCATCCGAATATTGTCCCGCGAACAATAACGCGAACGTAAATATCAACGTCACGGTAACCAATATTTTAACATCGTCCGAATGCCGCGGTACGCGATATCTCTTCATTGACGGATTCATCGCGCGGAACTCGAAGGACCAGTCTGCCTCGTGCGAATTCGAAAAATCATCGTTGGATTTACATCGGCCACGTGATCGACAATACCACAAATGGCTACGAGCGAATAGAAAATGCGAAAAGCTTCCATATAGAGGTAGCACCGCGATATTAGTCACGTTCCTCCGACGGTCTCCCCCACCCACCCCCTCCCATTCTCTCTTTCTCTCTCTCTCTCAATGTCAATGACTGCTCCCTCAGGGCTAGCTGTGACCCTCCGTGCGAACGAGAGTCTCGTCTTTCTGTATGTCGTAGCATATAACTGAAGTCGAGTGGAATGGCGCTTTCACACGGAGGTATAAGGAACCCGCGATATTTATATATGCACACCAGCTGAATTACACGAGTTTGCCCGTGACAGGAAATATTATTCGAATGTAAAAATTATTTTAGTACTTTCTAATGTACAACGTTTTCTATTTTACCTTCTGGGGCAGAGATAAACAGGGCTCTACCGCTGCCACGTGCATTAACCTCTTCAGGGACGTATCGTATTGCTCGAAACGAATCAAAATCCAATTCGATATTCTCCCGTGTCGTTTGTCTAGCGATCTTGCGACGACATCGAGGCGTTCTGTCATTGGGAAATTTAAGTATGAATATTTATTCGGTGCGTTAACGATTTTACTTCCACGTTGCGTTTATTCAACTATTTAAATTATTTGTACACGTACTCGTACGTATTAGAACTTTTGAAAGCATCGAGGGAAATAATTCAGACGCTGGATGCAAAGCATCGAAAACGTTTTACATTTTGGGAAAGTTTAGCGATTTAAAAATGTATATTTCTCGAGGTTTTGTTCGAAATTCGAAGAAGCAACAGAGTAATAGAATATTTTCGAGAATTATAACCGGTTGGCTCTAAAATTTTCACAATAGATTTTCGTTTACTTTCATTTTATGTTAAAAAGAGTCACAAAAATTCAATATCAAAAATGGAACTTTTAATCCTAAGTGAGAGTCATTTTATTATCAACGATTATTTTACAAAAGTCACGTTCGAACGATAACGTGACTTCTTCTTTGAGATGCTTCGGTAAACGAATAAAAACATGACAAAACGCGAACGAACAATTTCAACGAGGATTAATTTAAAATGAAATTAAATCTTTGAACGTTTCTTTTTATTATTTCACTTTCCAAATAAATATTTAAAATAATATTCTACAATAAGCAAGAAGCTTCCACGCTAATAAGAAATTGTAAAAGTGATCTTGTTTCTCAATTCGGCATCGTTATCTCCTTTAAAGACAAAAAGAATCGAATCGATGTTTTGGTTAGTATCGATTTTGTCAAAAATTTGTGCACAAGTCGGTCTACAAATTTCATTTTCAATAACTTTCGTTACGTCTACTTTTGCCGTAAAAGTAACTGTAAGCGAAACAGCGTATACAGATCTTTTGTTGATGCTCGCAGAACCCCCTTGTCAATAAGATTTTCGCCATGTCATATAGCTTAGATTTGAAATCGAGCTGCTCCAACCATACGCTTCAAATGATATCGCAATCTCGTCAACTGTTTTCCCGTGATGCGGTGATAAATAAACCCAACTGCGTTCTATTTACACAGATATATCACAGTCTGACTCTTTGATTCAACTTTCTGAATGCATACAGTAGGTACAAGCAATTGATCCATATATTTATTTAATTTTTAATCTCGAAAAGGTTTCTTGGGCTCGTAGAATTAATAATTGTAATTAAGTAGGTTTGAATTGGATTAGATTAATTACTATTTCATAAAGGTTCGTGTACTTCGCACGACTCCTAAAGCTTTCATCGAGAAATTCTTCGCAACTGATTGGGCTATAACCCAATCAGTTTCTTGAAGATGTTATGGAAACTAGTTCCAGCTCCGTACGACTTTCACTGAAAATTCTCTTTATGTACTATATTAAATTATCTATGTGCGTATGTAGATATTAGAAACCACTAACGACTCGACTTTGACGAATAATAATAAAATAAATTAAAGTGAACGTCAGATTTTGTGGACTCTCGTCGGTAAATACAATGCTAGAAAAACGTGGTAATAATAATTTGCAAAGATTATGAAATTAAAAGTTAGGAAACGCGTAGGTAAATTACGTTCAAGTGGAATAATCTGCTTTCTATCATTTTACTCTCTTACCTAATTCTTAGTTCCTGTTAAGTTGTAACGACGACAAAAACAATTTCTTATTCCAAAGAAGATTTCTCGATCGATTTTGTCCAGATGGACAAATGACACGAAGAATAAAGAGGGCATTAGTTGATGAGAAAGTTGTGAAAATCTTTCGAGAAATTATAAATTGAAATTCACTAACGGAATGAAACAGTTGACTTTTATTTTTAAAAATGCTGTTAGAGTTCACACTCTTTTATTAGGAAAGTATCTGTTGAATTGAGTGGTATTTCGATTGGAAAAAAATTATTATTAAAAATATTTTTGTTATTTTGTGTTTCAGATATTTTAGAATCTTTTATAACGAAAGCTTCAAGAAAGCAGTTTTTATTTCAGAATTTTTATTAGGCAACATTTTATAAAATGTATAAAACTACCATACCGTATTAAATTTGAAATACACATGTGTATACTAGTTTTATCTGATAATATGATAAATTATATACAATATTAGTTGCATATTATTATTATATTTGTTTCAAATAAAAGATACGAAAATAATAAATAAACGTTATGTTTACATTAAGTAACATAACAAATCGTTAAATACTTAGCATGTATTCAGTATCTGTTTCAATGTAAAAATATACGGATTAAGAATAATAGAAGAATTTTTATTTTTTATTTTTCATTTTTTTTAAATTTTATTCGAATCAAAATTTTTATTTGCAATTTTTACATATCTGTACTCGTCACATCTAACAACGTGAGAACTTTTTTCAAAGAAGTTCCATTTAAATTGTTTAAACCAGTATCTATTAAAAAAGGTTCGTCATTGTTTCGAGTCTTGTTAAAAATACTTTGAAATCAATTTATGCCCCTCTATTTGATTGAACATAATTTTTCTCTCTAGCAATTGGGATGATATTTACAACGATTTCTACAACAATGGAAAATAAAATATGGAATTTGTTGTATTTTTCGCAATCATGGCACTGTCAATTTTTGCAAACACGAACGGAAATAATGAGTTATTAATAGATTTTCTCGAAAACGTAACCTTCCTTAATTGAACATAATATTTTACTTTGACCTCTTAGAAAAATTTTGTCAGAAAGAAACAATTTTTCTTTGTTCGTGCCACGAATTATGTGCTTCACTCTGTAAATATTTGCTTGAACATTTGTCGGTTCTTTCGAGGTTTACTGGAAAGAAGCACAGTTTTATAAATGAACCTGATTCTGTTTGAAGAGAAAGTCACGTATGTAAGCACAGGTAAGCCCGAAGTAATACTTGGAGGAACGAATTTTAAACCTTAAGGTTGACTAACGGGACTTCCGGCCTCCGTACATACCTGTAGTGCATACGGCGATTGCCGGTGCAATTTCTGTGACCCGTAATAAATATATGTATATTTCTGCGCAATGTAGCAAAAATCGCAAATTTGCGCAATCCTTCCTTTCTTTCGACACAAATTTTTAATAATACGACTTACATCGAAGCGTTACGCAATGATAACGAATAGTACCACAAGAATCAACTTCGATTAGAATGCGGAATAGCGATGATAAATAAACGTGTAACGCCGACAGCGAGAGAAATTTTCTGCATAACAGTTTCATTTTCTTTTGTATTTTGAGGGGGAATTCTAAATCTGCGCGCCATTTATAAACTGCACGTGAAATTACCCGTGTAATGAACTGGATTTTTATTTAATGTATATACGATAAAAGTACTAGGTACAATGTACGAAGAATACTGTATACGAAATCGTCTATTCGATGGTTTCATGTTTCATGGTTCAGACTAGATAGAAATTTATTGAATAACATGAAACGCAATGGATACTCGTCTCTTATTATGTATCTAATAATTAATTATTTTAATGATGGGAAAGCAATTGTTCTGCATTGCGTAAAGCCTAAATGACAGAGTACAATAATTGCAAGGATAGCAATTATTGAAGGTAGATACGCTTCCCTGCATTTCCGCTCTACTTTCTGTGTTAATATATTGAAAACTTGTCATCGACTTTTGTATTTTCATATGCTTTTCCGCTTTGAAAGGATCGTGCAATAATTGCACAATTATTGAGAAATTCTCGGACAAAAGACTGTCCCTTAAATGCACGAGGAAATATTGAATTTGTCTGCAGTTACAATTCATTACTGCTCAATGGAACGATTTTTAATGATAGTGTGGAGCAGCATTTAATTAAAATTATCATTTTACATTTTAAATAAAATACTTTCTGAGAATATAGAAGGTGTGCTGTAACGAATAGTGGGTGCACAAAACGAAAGTAATTCGAAGTACGTGTAAGAGTAAATCGAAAACGTGATATAAATTAATTTTCAAAATGAATGAACTCATTCATCGTTCAATATCGTATGAAGGTAACCTGCGCAATAGAATATCATAAAAGTGTTTACAAATATTCAGCAAGATCACTCATTATTCCTCAAGAACAAAATGTAAATATTTAAATAGAATTAACTATACTAGCTCAGTCTACGATAAATATTATTGAAATATTAACAATGTTTGTAAGTCAAAATAAATTCAATAGGATAACATGTACATGTGTAACTAAAATTTTTTATCATTTTCGTGTACTGAAAAATATGACTCGATATCCAATCTTATCTTGGTAATTATTGAAAATTTTGTTAAATTTCAATGCATGTACCTTTGAAAACGTAATTCAACGTTTTTTAACGTTTTCGATCGCAGAATAATTCTTGTCCTTTGAATCATAAAAGGTCATCTCTATTTTCGCTAAAACAATAGTATGTTTGACCATAAAGTATTATTCCTATACACTGTACATATATGTACATAGAAGGCTATTGCAACTACATATATACCTTAAACTGCGTAATTGTAGAGCTCATGGTCGTAGAAGAAATATTTTCCTACATTTTCGTTTTATTTTTCAATGAAAAATCGCTTCTAACTAGATTCCAACATATGTTACACTTCATATGTTACGTTATACCGTCAACATGAGACGTTAATTGATTTTATGACAGCAGTATAAATCGCACCACGTGGAAAATTATGTTTAAGCTTAGACTAGCGTACGATACATGAACTGTATTTACAAAAGTCGATGTAACAGGTTATCTTCATATACTAGAACAGATAACCGGATACTCGTTTCCTACTGATGGTGTACCATTTATGGAAAATGACGACAGGGTCACTCTTCCTGGAGTGGCTGTAAAAGGATTTACCGTGATTAGAGGAATGCTACTGTAGAATGGTACTTTGACGAGGATCATTGCCATTAGTATTTCTACGATTTACATATTAACAGATAGTAATTATACTTTAACGTGTCCAACTCGGTGTGTCAATAACAAAATGTACGTGTCGATTTCGGCGGGAGACTCATTTTTTCATAATTTTTTCCGCTACTTCATCTCAACGCTAATTGTTCCAATTTTTATAGATTTCATATTAAATAAATCTAATATCGAAATATTTCAATCAAAGACGTAGAATGAAAATAAAACTTTACGTTAAAAGTAGCTATTCGTAATACTGAAAAATATACTAACGTTAAATAAATTGAAATTGATATAAATTTGAAAGAATTCTTCAACATCTTCCGTTACTGTGAAAACAAGCAATAAAAGTTTTTGTTTGTTACATAAATTTAATTTTATTTTTACAGCGTTAGTCGTAATCGTGGAAAACTTCTAATTTTGCTGAAATTTGATTATCTTTTTATTCCTTGTTCGCTTATTATTATTATTTAATCAAATGTTTCGTTTTCATGCTAGATTAATGTAGTCCTACTAGTTTGACTGTAGTGTTTTAACGTTGTTGGAATACATTGAATTTTGTTATTCTACCGAGTAGTTGTATTTGCGACCTAATGATCGTAGTTATAAACGCAATTTGGAATTTTGCCTTAAACTGCTTTATTACTTTCAATAAAACGGATAATTGGTTTTCGTAAATTCATTAGCTCATTTTCGTTACGACTACTCGCATACCTTCGTAAGCTACAAATCGTAGTTATATTCGTCTAAATGCGAAATTAATGAACAAGTAATAAATTTAAGGATTTTCCAGCCCCTTCGATGTTTCGTCTTCAAACAATTACACGAACCGTCGTGTGAAATTGCAAAGAAACACATTTTTCAACGCTCGCAGATCTAAAGTTTTACTACTGGCCTATTTATAGATCAGTCATAGCCAGCTGTGACTGGTTCTATTGCACATTATGCTCGGATAGCAATAAATTATTTATAATTTCTAGGATGCAAGCTATCGCGAGAGAGATACGTGCGTTACAGGTCGGGGCTCATTTACGCATTAATGTAGAAACATCAAAAATTGAAAGAAACGACAACCTCACTGAATCGTTTCGTGATATAAATTATTGAGACACCGATACGAGCAGATAGTATTACGCGATCTCGATCACAGATTAGAGACCTAATGCTGGTTAGTACACGCTAACAAAGACATTTTTAATTGTCGTGATTAATGCGGCTGGCGCTACAATGGTCAACAATGTTCATATATAGATACAATATTACATGGATATATTGCTAGCAATAATTATTCCAATAGCAGCATATTATTTTAAGCACGAAACCGTGAAAACTTTACGGTACTATATGTAAAATTTCTTGCTTGAAATCGTGCAGTATTTTACTTCGAATCATGGATAGTTCTCACGTGAAGAGGATAAACGGAGAAAGGATCAAGATAGAAACAAAAAGGAAGTGAATCATAAAAGGCACAATCTTTGTATCAAGTTTGCTGTAAAGAATGCACAAAGAATATCTAAAATTTTTTCAAACAGAAATCTGCTGAGATATTTATTTCAACGTTGAAACTTGACGTCGAATTTCATCGTTAACTACACACATTTTCTATTCGACGAAAAAAAAAAGTTCAAAAGGAATCGTGTTCCGTCTATTTAAAGAGTTACCAGATTATTGGAATAAAAACCGAAATAAAAATAAAATTATACCTTAATAAAAACTTTCAATATAGTTAACCTACACTTGGATAGGTTGAAACTGCCATTGGAAGTTATTTTTGTACTCAGTTTCCAAAATTGTATTAAACCTCTTTCTCACGGTGGCATTTACATAAAAGATATAATTAATAAAGGAAATATGAGAGATCTAAAAGTATCGGTACTTGCCGATACTTATCGACAATTCTCACGGTATGGGCTGGAATATTTTCATGCAATGTGCAGTGCATAATCGGGTGTCACTTGTTAGGAAGATTACAAACTTTTATAACGTTTGAGTCGCTTGTGCTTGCGATGGGATGTCTAACAGATGGCTCGTCACTTAACGATTCTCCCTCTTCATAAAATTACTCGAAAGTGGTTAAGTGCGAATTACTCATCTTCGTACACATTTTTCATTAACTCGTACGATCTTGATATGTTTCTCTATTTAAAACAAATTTTCCCAGTTGCTGTATGCTTCGTGTTAAGCTTGTGACGTCGAGAGACACCGAATCGTTTTATTCGCGTAGCATTACACGGAATTTAAAGAATTTATATGGCTATAAAAAAGCATGCGAATTTTCAGATATTTGTAATTCATAAAGTTAGACTAGTCGAATGGATAGCGTCTCTACTATATGAATGAAAACATCGGTTCGAGAGCTTCTTAAACAAATGGTGTATAATGTAAACAGACTGTTTGCTTGCAAAAGATCGTTACAATTTTGACCAATTAGATTGTGCAGAATTGTTCTCGAGAACAAAGCGGTTCCTTCACTAGTGACTACACCCTTAGTCCTTATAGTCCCTTAGTCCCTAGAGTCCCTTATATCCCCTTCTACACGTCATATTATGTTTATTGGTTCGTGCACACATAACACGGCATCAACTTATCTCTTTTAGTAATTAATATTGCATTTAATAACATTTTTTCAATTAATTCAAAATTATTTCAAATATGTAGCTTTTCGGTGATGTTTTTTTAGTTATTTCGTTAAAGTAGATAGTCTTCGATTTATTAAAAAAAGTCCAACGTGTTTGGTACTAAGAGAACGTTTTTTAATTTAACGTTTTTTAATAGTACCGAAATGAACGAACTTTGAAAGAAATACAATGAACATTTTACAGAAAAATAAATTTTCTAATTAAATATAGAGAAAATAATATCCAATACTATCAAGTTTTATTTGTAAATGAAAAACATTTACCTTGAAAGAAAAAGCAGTTGAAACGAATCAAGAAAAAGACATTAATTTGTTTATAATCTAAGACTGTTTATAATTTATGTATATAAGATATAATATATTACTTGAATAATGCTACAACGTTTGATATTTCAACCTTCGAATAGGAATTCATTTAATATGGTAGTTCGTGTTCTGCAATGAAATCAGTTCTGCACAAAGCACTGATTGTGGAAAAATCACTGGTGATGTGATTCACTATGAATGCTACAAGAAAAAGAAACGCAGTCAGAGTACAAAATTATGAAACATTTACGTCCAGCATAATGATAAACCTACGGTAATGAGTCATGAAATATTAATGTCGTTTAAAACAAAAGAAAAAAGAAAAATGCAAAAAATAATGTATCCCCATTATATCGTTCCGATTTTTTCTTAAACGGTCGTTGTCAATAATCGATTAACATATCGAGTATGCTGGTTCGTATAGTTTGAATAATATATTTTCACCGAGAGTAATTTCATAGCGATTGGAAATTTTAATTTATGATTTGGGTTGAGAAACATTTGCAATTTAAAAAATATTATATCCAAATGTTAAAATTGTAAGTATCTTAAACTTACGTGTTAAAATGTAGCGATCCCAAAATAAAACAGGAAAATTCTTGTAGTAAGGTCAAAATAAAAATGATCTCAACTTGTTCGTTAAGGATTTATTGCACTTTATTGCAGCTAAATCTTCCTGCCTAGGTTAAAAGTGCATAAACAAAAATGTTGCAAGCCTATTTAGAAAATTAAAAAATGTAATCGTTCGAAACAGACACAGTCCATCGATCGTTATTGGGTATTGGTTTTGTTAAAATTTCGTAAAAAAGATACGAATAATCTCATTCAATTACATGAATATCGCGATAGTATTTTGACGATGAACACGATTTGTAGTTTATAATATACCTTCTGCATGCCGAAAGTACTAGAATACCAAAACCAAATATTATTTCATTTTCTTGGAAAAAATCGAAACTTTTTCATTTTTTCCTCTCTTTGTTCAACGAATTGTTTTCAAAATTCCACTTTCGACACACGGAAGCTATACCTTTCCAAACTGTAAATCCACCGACAAATCTTTCGTTAAGTTTCCCATAATTTTGGAATCGTGTTCACCGCCAAGGAACAACACATTTGCGTAATTGAAAGTAACAATTTCTAAAAAAAAGTCTCGACGATGCATTCACCGGACACCGTACAACGAATGATGCGAATTTCAAACAACAACGATCGCCAGTTATCGATTCCCCGGAAACGTACAGTTAAAGAAAGATCGATTGAAAAAATTCGGAGGCTCGATTATTTCCTCGAGTGTCCAAACACCCAGCAACACCTACCGTCCGATACACGAGTTCAGACCGCGAGGAAAGTGCGCCCTCCCGATCGAAAATCGGACGAAAAGGGCCATATTTAGCGTCCGCGTATCCAGTCGTTGGCATCGCAGACGGAGCATTACTGTCGTCTAATGTACGTCCAGTCACGCCCCCGCTAGTACGAGGCAAAGTGAACCGAAGCGAACCGAGGCAGAGCGAAGCGCACCGAAGGTACCGAGCGGAGAGATCGCTCGTAGCTGAAGTTCGCGGTGTTCCCTCGATCGAGCCGCGCGGCAAAAGCCGCAAAACCCGCGCGGAGAGCTAAACAACCGATACGATACGCCGGTATACCAAGAGAGCCGTGTGTACGTGCATCGGCCGGCGCGCGTACACCTACGTGAACGATAAGGAACGCCGATTGGTCGCTTCGCCGGTTGCTTCTCCGCTCGGTTCTCCAAGACCTAAAGCGGCTGCGCGGTCCAGGTACGTACCTGGCTCCGCAACATTTGCTGTCACTGGTGCACCGATCGTCTCTGCCATGGGCCGGACATGGCCAGCTACCGCGGCGTATCCTTATCCTTAAGCGTTCCACGATCGGCGAAGACGGAAGCGGACGACCGAAGCCGCACGGTCCAAGCCGTACACATCGCTTTATACACGAGTGTGCCCTTAATATCGGGCTCGGCAATGGTCACGGAAAGTGACACCACCTTGTACCGCGGTCGATTTGTTTTATTGTGCGAAGCGAACATCGTGGTCCCGATAGCGATCGGGCAGTGCAGTGGCTGAGTTTCGGTCGACCGGATGCGGTCGGCGTAGGATCGTGTCTTCGACCGATCGAAACTTGGTCGTGGGGATACTGCCGGGACGCGTAGGTGTGTATCTCGGTGAGGTTCGTTATTTCGCGTGTTTTTGACACGAGGGATTGGTGAAAGCCGAACGGAGAACTCGCTCGCCGGTTGACATCGTTGCTCCCGGGTTTATTATAATTCCATTTGGTATTCGGTGTAAGTCAGTTATGAAAGAGTTGGCGCACGAGAGAGAGAGAGGAGACGGACTCGTGTCGTGTCACGTGTGGTTTTTGTGCATCGATCATCGGAGAAAAGTGATGCTACCGTCTCGATGGTAAATCGACTACGCGATTCCAGGGAACGCTCGTTCCCGATGGAGGTTGCAGCTGTTTGGAAGATCGATCGGGATAAATAGCTTTCGTTCGAGAGATTCTCGAATATTCCTCGACGATCATTGCGGATTTTATGCTTTTACGGTACATGTCGAGAATGAAAGACAAGCGCGAAGATAAGCATCGATGAATCGGTATGATACTATTTGTATTTAACTTTGCACAGGGGCATATGGGTTCTATGTATTTTTTCGCATGTGTTTTTTCGTATTGGTGTTAGCCGTAAACGTAGAAAATCCGTGGTGCTACGATGACTACTAAATTCTTTTCGTGTCGTAATGTGACACTTGGGTACGCACACTTTGAACGTTCTTTGTCGTTTGATAAAATATCGGTCAAAGTATCGGTGTATTCGGATAATTTTTCAATGTTTCGATCGATCAACGATAAACGGACAACAGGTGAATCAACGGTTTCGTTACCCAACGTTTAATGCTCGCGATCACAAACGATGATAACGTTCCACTCATCGACAGAGAATATTCTGTTTATCGGTATATGTATTCCGAAAACGTAATAGTATCGCAATTCTAATTGCATTCCGAAAACTCGGATCCAGCGATTGCAATTTTATCTTCAAATGATCAGTCTTCAAAAATGAAACTATTTACCCAGTCTCGTAGCGCAATTCATTTCTAAGAGATCAATTCTTTCGAACACTTCCTCCAGAAAAGATTTCGCTTCATACCATCACAGTTCGACAGTACGTTTTTCTACAGTCATACTTTGCTCGTTATGTGATTATTCCTGATTATTTCAGACTATTTATTTCATCGAATTTGGACATTTTCGCGACATAATTATTTTTCAACATCTTTTCCTTTGTTAATGTGCAGGGAATGCCTTTCGTGTCGCTGACACGATACGGTGAAGTGACACGTCTCCTTTTTAAATCGGTAGAATTAATGGAATTAACGCTTATTTAAATACACCTAGGTAAATACCTAATACAGATTTATGCCCGTATCGTCAATTTCAAAGGATTTTATAAGACAGCTATTATTGCGCTCGATAAATTTTGTCAACGGTAAGAAGGAAACATTTGACACGGATAGATGCACAGTTGCGCACAAGTTTTCGTACCCTTAAGGCGGACGCGTGGGCTTGGTACGCAGTACGCAGTTTCTACGGATTTGCTTATACTACTGTGGCTACAGTCTTTAACTGACCGGATATAACTATTACAATTTAGTCGATTGATTTAAATGCTGCAAACATTCAACTTATATGCTATGGTAAATGCTCCTATAGCCAGACATTGGTTTATTGCGAAGAGATAGAGATCTCTCAGTTTTCTAATTAAACAAATTTTTAAGTATATTTTGGGTTTTCGAAACAAGATTATATCAAAAAGAACATTTGATTTCGTGTCTCTTTTATCGATCAAAATTTTATTAAAACGCGTCTATTGTTGTGTGTCATTGAATAAGTTGGAAATTTTATATTCTTATTCAACTGTTAATGAATTTCTATATAATAAATCAAAGAATAAATAGACGAATAAGTTTATTAATTTTCACATTTAATCATCTTGCACGATACGTTCATTTATTTATTTATTTATTAGTCACATTTAGTAGAAAATAAACACGATTGGTCGATAGAGGAGGTATGATATTTATCTTATTCCTTCCAAGTTCTCGCGATATCAGATACTCGAAGATTTTCATAAAATTATCTCGAAGCATTGAATAAAATTTTCACCGAAATTAGTGAAATTCAGTTCGGTTTAACGATTCGTTCGTAAGATAATTATTTTTACGTTCGAAGAAAGCGTATTGAGAATTATATAATATAACGATAAAGTATTACTATAAATTGCTTTCTATATTCCACGATGTGAGAATAAATGCGCTCGCGAACTATGTTCTCCATGAATACAGGTTAAAGGTTTGTAGGCTAACGGTATGTATAAATAAAAAATCGAATGAAAGGACTTGAAAGGAAGCTACTTTTGTTTTACATTCATTATTCCTAGTAAATAGACCTTTTTTGCGATAACTGAATACTTTCATGCTTTAAATATTTATTAGGTACAATAGTTACTTGAAATTTAGCTTGCGTCTAATGTCGCCCGATTAAATTAGAAACAGTCTTCGCCAGCTGTTTTGATTTTATAATGTTTTCCAAGCAGATATTTAATTCTTTTTCGGTATAGAAAAATATAAACTTAACAAAGCCTAAAATGCTGCAAAGAATGCGTAAATACAACGATGGCGAATTTTACAAATTTCGTTAACATTAATATTTTAATACTACTTTTTAGGAAAGGGAAATTGCATATTAAATGTACACCAGTATATAATTTGTGTACATAGTAATTTCATCTTTTACGACGATAGATTTTATTTTTACAACCGTCGCATTTGTAAACTATTCAGATAAATTTACTATTCGTGTTTCTTTTCGTTATATTATTTATTCTTTATATATACGTTCTTAATTCAATTTTCTAACTGTTTTATAGAGATTATAAACTTACAAAATTTCTTTAAAATATTTACAAGCAATCAGTTACTTTCAATTATGACCATAATCTTTTAGAAAAGATTTAAATGAAACTATACATTCTTTACAAATGTTTAAAAATCGGGTACAGATTTAAATGTAAAATACGATTCAACGATCTTGAACGTAAAGACATCCTCCCTTGATCCAAAATAGGTAGATACTAGTAATGCAAAATGCATCGGAAACAAATAATCGGAAGATTTTTTTTCGTACACCGCGATTATGAACATTACATAATTTCTAAAAATAAAGTACAAATACAACTTTCGAACGAATGTTTCAAAATCGTGCATGAATTAATAAACACCAAATACATGAATATTTAAGCAGACCTTCCAAATGGTGAATATAAAATGAATAACGTTGGTTGTGTAACGATCCATTCATTGTCAAAGGTTTTCGACCAGCAATTTGTGATCGTCTTCGAAACAACCAAAAGAGGATAACCTAAATTCACAAAGGAATTTTACGACTACAATCAACCAGTAACGCAACCAGAGAGAGGAGTCACAAGGTGGCAGACGCCTCTCTCGCTATAAAAGAATATAAACATTTTTTACTTCGATGTTCACAAAGTTACGAATATACTGACGAAAAAACAAAAACAAAAGAAAGTTGCACTTTACGTCGTAAACGAATAATTATTTTTAAATTAAATACTTATACTCCTCCTGCCCATCATTCGAAATAACCGGTCACGACACTGGAACCGATGTTATTATTAATTTTACCACAACGGTCTTTGTTTCTTTCAATTTCAATTTGAAGTCAAGATTCAAAGCTGAAAACAAACACGTAGAAGTGAACAACGCCGGGCATAGAAATCGCCTCTTTTGGAAGTGGAAACGTTTACCGTGCAAAAACGTTTCTTCTCGCTGTGTCCCGCGTGCGTGTAAATGCAACGCTAATAGGTAAAAGGAGGGAAAGAGAGAGAAAGGAGAAAGGTATTCGAGTACTCGGTCGGAGTATCTAAAAGGCAAAAGGAAATATCGTTCATTGTTATTCGATCGTGTCCGTAGCACCGTTCAGTATGTTGCGTTAATATGCTTTATCATTGTGCGAGGGGAATGGAAACTAGATATACACCCGGCGGAACACCTACGAGATACACTAACGCAACGCTGGCACCAACTAGAAAGATGTAGCAATCTTTCTTGCGTGGTGCGTCGATTCTTTTTATAACAAAAGGGTCTAGATACGCCGCCTGCACACCAGCCTCTGAGTCATTGTCAACCAGGCCTAAACTCGTGAGGACTGTCGTTTTATTCGCTGAATATCCTTTTCCCGTTGTTCAACGTTCGTCGTCTGTTCTCCAGTGTCGAACACTTGAAACAACTCGCGCGACAAGGACCATCGGGTGGGAAAACTCAGATACAACGTGGAAAAATATTTCGAAGTGCGGTTAGCTCTCGGACAGTTTCGCGTGTTCGTGATCGAGATTCGTCGCGTTGCTTGTTATTTCTCCAAATAGGAGGCTGCGGTACCGTCCCGTGTGTTGTTCAAATATTTCACGGGAACGCCGCGATGTGATCTGCGATCGCGTGGTCAGGTCAGGGCAGTGTACGGCAGTGCACGGACATCATCGGTGAGATCGTGTTATATCCGGTATCGCGTGCTGCAGCGCTCGTGCTTCCGATTCGAGCGCTTCTTTCGCGCGATGTCGCGCACAGTGGAAGAATTTTGCCCGCCGTGTCGACACGGGAACGAAAATCTTGCGTGTTTTTCCGAAGGCAGTGAACGGCTACCAGTTACCAGAGAAAAACATCACGTGCGTTCGTTGCGTGAGTAAATGAACGCGTGTCTACAACGCGATCGAGACACTCCGGTTGTCGGCGGTCGCCGGTAGTCGGTCACCGGTCGCGACTCGTTCGTTTCCACCGATGAATGAATAATCCAGCAACCATTTATCAATCGACGGCGCATAATAAACGGCAGGGATTTATAATTACGGTCGCACGATCGGCGAACAGCGAACGTTGATAATTAGGTACCGCGAAGCCGCGGGTGACGAAATCGACGGTTTTCGGGACTGGTAAGAACGTCTCGAGATACGATCGGGAATACTCGATCACGATATGGAAATCGTAACACGGTCATTTTCCCAACAAACGCGGCAACGAGCTCGTTAAATATTTCGAAACGCATAATACGGTTAAAAAGGTTCCGGCTAAACGCGGCTCAACCAAGTGTCGTTTATAGAGAAAGCGAACGATCGATTTGTTTGTTTTTCGCTCGGATCGAGACCGGTGTGCGCGAGGATCTGTGTTAGGAGCTGGATGCTCGATGCGCAAGCCGCCGAGGGTAGTGGGTAAAAATTGTACGTTTTCCAGAAGACTGAAGGCTGATCTGCAATACCTACGAAGGAGGGGACTTCTGAAGGCGTCGGGCGAACTATCGTACCAAGGACGCAAGTGTACCAGATGCGGCGCACCGTTTGGTAGATTTTACAACACCGGTGCACCGTGTACACGCTGCAGGCACAGAGTTTGCAGACAATGCCGTATCGAGGTCAGGAGCCTTGCCGATAACAAAGACGTCGAATGGATCTGTAACGTTTGCTACAAGATCGCGTGAGTAGTTTCGCCATTATTCCTGCTTCGTTTTCGTGCGGCTTGAATTACACTCGTAACTCCGTTCCAATCCTCTTGGCCCTGTTGCCCCATTTACGTTTGTATATCTCTACGAACTTTCCCGCAATAGGCCGATCTCTACAGGTTGTTCCTGAAATGAGCGATCAAATTTTAAGAACGTTCCACCGGTTCCGCTCGTAACGATGAAAGAAACATCGATTGAGTAAACCAGTAACGACCAATTATCGATCATGAACGAACTATTTTTGTTATCGATGTTTCGTCGAGTGTGTTTCGAGTGGTCGTCGAAAATGAAAACGTAAATACGTTTCTTTCGAAAAGGGTCTAAAGGTCGAGATTAATTATTGTATTTCATAATAAATCTTAATCTCGCTGTACGGTATTATTGTGTACAACGAATCGCTTCTCGAGGTATGGATCAATTTGTTCGATTGTCGGAGCAACATTTTCTACTTTCGATCGAATTTAAAGACACGAGTTTAACGCACAAAACTCGAGGAGAGTGCAAAGAGAAAAGAATCGATTTGTTTTTTTAAAAAATCGGGACTCTTGACAAATGTTTAATATACTACGTAAAATATGTACTTCGCGGAATGGCGATAATTATTACCATTTTGAATTTTTATTATTTTAGAGAGTTACATGTCGCATCGGGCAAATGGACGTATGGAAATTCAGTGTCCAAAGGATCTATAAATGGGAAAACATCGGCCTCTCCTGTGGAAATATTAAAGCATAGCATTCGACGAGCTTGGACTATCAACGGTACGATTAGTATATATATTTCGTTTGTTTGTTATGTTCAACCGCTTATCGCTTACATATTATTCCATTTTACATACACTCGTTATTATTACATTACTCTACGATCGAACTGTACTGTCGATTTACGATATTCTATAATCGTAATACTTACCGTTTATCGCACAGTGTACAAAATTATATTTTATACTATCAATGTTTTAACTTCTTAAGATTCACCCTCGTAATGTTACGTTCGTTGCGTAAATGCTATTACAATATATACAAAGACAGAAAGATAGTTTTTAATATAATTTGATAAACGTTTGTGTAACAATGTATACATTTTCTAAAAATTTAGCGAGTTCTCAAGAGGTCAATTTCATCCGATTACTCACAAAATAATCCAGATAGATTTATTTCTAAAATTATGTTTCTAAAATTATCGCTCGATGCGCAATATATTTTTCGTTAGAACCAATAAACTGTCTTCTCTCTCGATACGAACCTACGGACTCGGAAAATATCGTAAAACGGTGCTTACAGAGTAATCAGCAAGATGATGCAATTGATATCGTACGTTGGTAGTAAACAGTTTGGTGAAATCAGTGAAACCTAGTTGCCGAAGCAGTTAGCTAAATGCAATACCGAATGCACAAAACTGTAGATAGTTTCAGTCTTCGGGCCGTAAATAAATACTTAAACACATTGTTCTTAAGAGTATCTTCCAAAAAAAAGGAAAAGGAAGAAGCGTTGCACTGCACGTGCAACTTTCATATTCGAAAGAAACAATTTTACATAGATATTTTATTTTATTTTTATTTCATCGCACGAAGAAAATAAATTATCGACTGTGTTTTACGTGCAGGTCCACCCACGCGTTGGTCCGCGACGAGAAAATCGCCCGAGCTGCGAATATATCGAAGTTTACCGTCCCGTCGTCAAGAGTATCGAGAAACCGTCGGTACCGAGAACAACGAAATCGTAAAACCCGTCGGTGGGGAAGCTCCAAGTTCCGATCAAAAAGGACCAGTTAGCCGGGAAGTGAACGAGCAAGTCGAAGACTATAATGCTCCTACGAAAGACGATCCGTGCAAAGAGGTAGTAACGAGAAACGAAACGATCTCTTCTGAAAAGTCCGCCCCACGAATCGATATCAACGAACGAACGAACTCGAAACGCCTCGAAAGAATACCTAGTAAACACGAAGAAGAAGTGCCATCGTCCGATGCCATAAAAGCGAAGAAAAACGAGCGATCTACGGTAACGAGCAACAACAAAACAAAGACCGAAGATCAGGAAGAGACGACGTGTAACCAAGAACAAAACACACCGAGGATCTCCTTGATAAAACCGCCGAGGATACTGTCGAAATTCATTTCACCGGAAATCAAGTTGAGCCAAGCCAAGCACGGCGAGAGGAAATCGAACATTCCTATATTCAGAAGAAGCTCCAAAGAATTCGAGGACATTAGAAGCCCTCAAGAATCACCAAAACGTTCTCTCATCCCCCAAAGGTAGTTTTCATTTATCGGTCGTTATTTCATTTCCATTTGTAAATGGTTTTCCGTTATTCATAGACGCGGAATTTACGATTCGATTTAAGTTTTATTTACGTCTTAAATTATTTTCACCGGTACTTTACGTATGTATGTATTTGCATCTATAACCGAACGAAAATCATTTCGAATTAAACACTCGAATGAGAAAAAGGAATGGTATCGCGGAATAGCATTGTGGGATTAATATCAAAATTCTCCCGAACGAATGCATACACGTATACAAAAATTAGGTTTCAAGTTGGTCAATTTGTGTCCACGAATTAAATGCTTTTCTGTTAAAGGAGTATGAAATTACGTGTATTCTTGCACGGTAGCGTTTTTCGAGTCTTGCTGACGTTGCATTCCTTGGAATCGAATTTACGATGTTGATTTTCAAGTATTATTTTTCCAAAACATTTGTACGTATATAAGCAACTTGCTGTAATGTGAACGCAAATACTGCACTCAAGAATTATAAAAGAAGACTGAACCTTAAAACAGAAAATTGATATTAATGGTTAATAGTTAATAGCGAGTAGCTGAGAACGGAAGTGACATAAATAAAAAAATTTTGAATTAAAAACCCTATTGCTTACAGAACTACATACACCGCTTACACTTTTAGGGTTTTACGTAAAGAATATAAAGTAAGTCCCAGTTGCGAATAACAAATGAGATCATTCTGTTACCTGAATTCAGTGTAAAAATTATCACTCGAAAGCAAGACGCATCGGACTTGGTGTAAATAGTTCATTTTTTTGGCTGTAAAAGCATAAAATTACGGTGTTTCGTTTAGGATCTGATAGTAGAACTGGTCATATACTATGCGTCTTTACATTGAACTCGATAACGAGAAAGATCTTAATAGTAACCATCAATTAGCTGAACGAAGAAATATTATAATTAATCGAATAATAATCTAAATACCAATCAAAGAAAACAACTGTACAGAGAGAACGATAGTTTCAACCCGATGCTCAATTTTTAAGTAACGTCAAATTAATTCTAGTATTTTTGCTCCTAGTAATCAAAATAGTGGATATAGTGTGTACGAGGAATATGTGTGTATGTGTATGTATATATTATATTTACATACGTATGTAAATATATACTTTTTCTGGTCGTAAGAACATAAAAATTGCGTTTCGTCTGTTCGTGAAACTCGTCGGCTGAAACTCGTAAAATTTGTTTCCAGATACAGAGGTAGCACCGACGATTTACGTCGCAGTCGCGAGGACATAAGCGTGCCGAGCTTGATCCCGAAGCTGCTCTCGCCTCGCAGCAAGGAGGAGAAATTGAAGCGGCAGGACAGCAAGGACGACATACGCTCCGTTTGGAAATCGAGCCGCAAGGACTCGAAGGAAGAGTCGACGAAAGGCTTCGCGTTCGGTAAGGAGGATTTTAAGCACGGCATTCGAATATTCCGGCGGGACAACAGCCGCGAGGACGTGGGTAGGGAGAGCAGAAATTCAAATGCGAACGCCGCTGCGGCCGTCGCTGCAAAAGGAAAGCAATCTGGCAAAGAGGAGAAGCAGGACAGGACGGAGGAGCGCGTGGGCGTCTCAACCGCGTCGAAATCGAAGTCGACGGTGCACGAACACATCAGGACGAAGGTGACGGGCAGAGAGAGCAAGGAGACGCCCGATGGCGAGCCAACGAGACGCGACGAGGAAACTCCGGTCTACCTAGACCAGAATGAAAGAGTGAGAATCGAGGCGGCGGTAAGCAACGAAGAGACGATGCTCGACGTCGTTGTCGCTGACGAGAAACTGCTCGAGGGACAAGAAGGCGTCAAGAGAAGTGAAAAAAGCGAGAAGAAGGAAACGGAGGAGAAGAGGCCGACTGACCCGGGGAAAGAAGAGGACCCGATGGGCCAGGAGGAACAAGTATCGGAGAACGAGAACAATATTCACTCTATGAAGGAATCGGCCGAAAGCTTCCTGGAAAATGTTGATACGGACGTCACCGGTTACGGAACGAACGAACAAAAGGCTGTCGCGGATTTTCCTCACGGAAAGAAGTCTGACGATTTCCAAGTGGTTAGTAAATCACGACCAATGTGTTTCGTGGTTTTGAAATACAGAACTACCGAGCGTTGATATAGTTTTTGTATTCTTTTGTAGCAGAATTTTATTATTGAACTATCTTCGGTAAATTTAACGTCAAGAGCATCTACAGTACCATTTATAATTATTCGAACGGCTCTCTGTCCTTTTGTCCGGTAATCTTTACGCTACGGTTAAAATAATAATGTTATCGTTAATTTATCATCACGAGTAAAATAGTAGGAAGAAAATATGTGTTACGTTTATGCCGTTAAGAGGCACCGATACAACGTGACTCGGAAACAGTCTAATTGCCATATTTACAATCGATACATCGACTTTTAGAATGTTGTTAAACGAATAGTTTTTCAGGGTAATAAAACAACACGTGACTGTAATTTCTAATATGCGATAAATACATTTCAGAATCTCTGATAACAGTAACAATAATTAGTCATTTATAGTACGCGGTAGACAGAAATTTCAGATAATCAGCAGCTACAAGTAAACTTTTCGAATAGATTATGTTTATTTTCTACTCTTGTGACATAGACGTACTAGATGGCATATTTTCTTCCGAGAATAAGTAATAAATTTAGGAAACATGCATTCGAGGTAACATTACTTCATCGTTTGAATATTTATGAACGGTACTGTAATTAGCAAAGTGTAAAGTAGATACTTTCGAGTTTGAATGTTTATCGTATGAATGGGAATTTATTTCTTCGAGGACAAACGGGATTGTACGTATTTTTGTTTTCACGATCGTGTCTTATTCAGGTGAGGCGAAAGGTGTCAAAAGAAGAGTTTTCCAATCCCGACGATACGGATGATACACCAAACAAACGGTGCTCCAGTGTAAGTTCTCCGATCCACATTTTATCTACTTCTATCGAGTATCGTTATCGTTAACACAAAACAGATTATATAGAAACCTTCCTCAGTATACGTACTGTTGGTCAAATTCGTAAGAAATCTGCTCGCAAATATAGTGGAATTTAAAGATTAACGGCGAGGTAAATATTTTCTTGAAATCAAGTGTAAATCAATAGCAACCATTTCACTCGATATAAATTAAGTTGAATAAATCGAGATCAACTTAGATGGAAAATAATTATTAAAATTTTACATATATACGAAATTCGATTATTTACATTTTTCTACACACATGTATAAAATTGATTTATTCTGTTAATTTTGTCCAATCTTGATCCATATTGAAGACACCGACTACAATTCTGACGTTCGTCCGATGTTTAATCTTCTCGTTTTTCATCCTTTCGTTTTTCATTGTACGATCCATCTTGAACAGTAGCGATTATATCTAAATCGTTTATTTCATGAATATTATCACCTTCGTACAACCAGTCCTTTGTAACACGTCCATCTATATTTTATATATCCTTTCACATTTTTGGAAACTCGATTGATCAAAGTCCTAGCGAATAATCAATTGGAAATTAAGTTTTACAATGTGCCGAGTAGTTTTGAGAGGAATTGCTAGAAATGTAAGGAAAAAACAAACGAGGACAAATTTAGTAGTTTTTCGTGTCCTACTTTTGTAGGGCAGATATTCAAGGGTGTAAACAGTGTACTTTGGGAAAGACATTCAAATATTTTGCTGGTATTGCAGCTAGCTTTATCAGAATGTTAGATAACACATCGATGCGTGTTATATAGTCCTTGTCGATTTGAGATAAAAATATTCAGGTTACGGATCATTGGTCACTAAACCACAGATGTTTTAAGTGGTCACCGAAACAATTAAGTAACTACGAGAAGTGGGTTACAGTGAGGTTGAAGTATATTCTGGGAAAATATCCTTCAATTGATCTATCTATAGCGAATATAAAACAACCAATTAACAGAATATAGAAATTCAAAACAAAAAAATACAAAAAACGGATAGAAACTTTTTTATCTGTTCTGTATAAAGAGCACGACTGCCCGTATTAGTGGAAAACAATTTTCAGCGCACAAAATAAAATTAGACAAGTACTCACATTCTTACACCGTTACTACCGTGGTTATCCTGATCAGGTTTCAACAATATACACGATTCAAGAGATACAAAAGATGCATCAAATTGAACTACATATATATTGCACAATCAATCGTAGTAAAACATTCGAAAACTGCGGGATATAAGATACTTTTTAATAACATCAAAGTGATGAATAAAATTAAAAGATATTTAATAATTACTTTTTATATTAACGATCTCAACGATTTCAATGACTTTAAGATATGTTAAATGGAAAAGATCACCGAGTATCCTCATTAAGTAATGCCCACGTTGACTGCCACTTACCCATTATTTGAATTTATTGTAGAATTATTTAAAGTTCGGATACAAATTTAACCCAAACCTAACTAGATTACGCTTCTTAACACTCATAAGCCTCTAACTTTAACGTACAATACTTTAAGACCAATTGAAATTGGTGAGGTCGTTACATACATAAATAATTATTGTTATTGTTAAACTCGGCTTATGAATATTCGCAAACGAAAAATAATCGTTCGAACAGAGTCCGAGTTAGGCTCGATCTGGATTAAATCTCAGAAAGGTATCAAAGGAAAACTCGGGTTTCTAATAATCAAACCTTGAAAACTAAGAGTGAGCGAACATTATTTTTCGCTCTAGAACACTCATAAACCTTTCTCGTTTAGCATACTTAAAGGCCATTAAAATAGGCGATCTCGTTAGTATCGTCGATAATTAGCGAATATTTTCCCAGAAAATACAGAGAATTATTAGAGGTTACCGAGCACCGCAACAATATCAATAGGGATAAAAGCTAACGGTTGAACTCCATTTGGGACACACAACTTCCAATTTTTCAATTGCTCAGCTGTTACTGAAAAATCTCATTATTCGTACAGTAATTACATTGTACGTCGTATATTTAAATATTTCTTAATGCCTGTTTGCTAAGAAGCCGGCAACGATCCAAAAATTGAGTTAGTCGGACGTAGCGTAAAATTTCGTTCGATGATACGGCAACCTACTCCGTTTTATCGTACACCTCGTAAGCCCTAGAAGTTTAATCTCTTAAAGTAAACTCCTTTTACAGCATTTGTCGCCCGAGGCGAGTCCATTAAGTACAAGATCGTCGAGGTACAGTCCCAGGGAGAGCGAAAGCGAACCGACTCCAGCCCTACCGCGAAAAACGGGGGACTCTTGCTCCGCGTCTCAAAGAATACGGGACGCAATTACGAGAACTAGGAGGGAATCAAACAGCAGCGCGAGATACGAGAGCAGCGGCAGTGAGAGCGTGAGGTGTGTGTAACTTAAATCACGCGACCACCTAAAACGTGAAGCTCGACGTTATACGGTCGTCTCCGTTCAAACGAAACGCGCCGCTTTGAATTATTAATCACTATCGGAATAGTCGATCGTCGTAGACTAATCGCGGAAGCTTGAAACTTGTCCATGAGAGGCTCGAGTCGTGGAAAAGGAAATGTACAGAGAAAGAGATTTCATTTATGAGAATATATTAATAGAATAGTCGAGCGATAGGAAGCAATCCAGAAATCGTTAATCGATCTCTGTTTCGATCAAGTAAACAAATGTTAAACGCTATTGTACGAATCTCTTTGTAAAATTTATTGTCAGATTCTTATGTATCGCGTATGTATTTCTCGTTTGTTCATTTTCAACGATCAGATTAAGCGAGACGGGTCTTCACGGGTACGTGGAACTGGCGAGAAAAGTAAAGTTCTTTGGTGGAAACGGAAGTGGCGCCGTACCGTCGACGATCGGAAGTGATGAAGTAGTGCAACGTGATAGTGCAACGAGTGCAGGGGAAGATGAGCCGCACGATGATAATCATGGAAGAACAGGTCCCGTTTCTTCTCAAGGAAGGAGCATGCTTCGCAGAAGGAGACAATTCGATGCTCAAGGTACGTCAGGATGAATTTATATTCACTTCGTCTGCATCGATAATTCAATATCATGATTAAAATTCGCTGTAATCGGTCCATGATCTTACGTTTCACTGAAATGAACGTTTGTTTGATACCCTGTTTCGCAACAAACAAAGCGCACTAACGACTTCAGAAGTGAAAAGAATATAAAATCCTCTATTAGCTTCACAGCTGTAAATCTTCTAATCTCTAGAATTCTAGCAAATTTACGAATTTCACCTTAATACATTCGAGGCCTCCGTAGGTTTTATAGCTACTAAACGTTCAGACCTTTATAACTCTGGACATTTTACGAGTTTCACTTTAATACTTTAGTAATATGCTTTCATGACCGTAAACTTTGGAAAATATTATTATTGCAGTATTGATTTGCTGAACTCCAAGCCAAAGTATCCTTTTATGATTAATATTAGCTATGTCTTCTTCGTTGTATTTTTACTTCTATATGTTAGAGGTGAGTTGCTAAGAGAGAAAAGGTTGTTAATTCTTTCTTGAATTCTCAAACTCAGCTAACGACAGCTAGCGATTAAAGAGTTTCAATTTCTGACACATCGACGATAAAAATAATTTCCTGGACACGAAGATTCTAGTAAACTTTGAATGTTTAATTTGGACCGTAAGAAACATCGTTAACTATTTGCCGATGTAGTGACGGGACAGGTCCAATAACATTCTCATTAATACACGATACCCATTAATTGTCAAGCATCGTGTTGAGATATCAAATAGGCATCGAAATAAGTTATCATTGGTATTAATCAGATATACTTGTTAGCATTTCTATACTATCGACACAATTGAAACAAGTAACAATGATTCCTCAACAAGACAACGATGTAACTAGTCTACTATCAGACCTGTGGATTGTTCGAATAACTTGGAACAAATCTTCATTTAGATAATCCTTTGAACATATATTTAATTATCTTTCATGTAAAACATTTGCATGACTTATTATTTTTGAGCGAATCCCTTAAATTTTTATAAATTCTTGATCTCAATGATAGTATCGTGATTTAATGGAAGAATTAAGTCAACTTAGTGATAGAACAGATTCAAATATTATGTTCTCAAATAATTTCCCACAAAGTTAAAGAAAAAATGTGAACAAAAGTTTTAACGATAAACTTTTAATATATGAAATTATTTTTACTTGGAAATCGTTACATCGGTTGGTATATTTGTTTTTTCTCTAACGCCTTAAATATTCAGCGCGGTTGAATAGAGAAAATGCAACGTGTAATACAGGCTATAGTCTCAAAATTTATTTTTGTCGTTCATGATAAATTCTTTTATTTCTTTAAATTCGATGTTACGTATTTCCTCGTTGACCTGTCACACGATCCAAAATAAAGCAATACAACAGTTTTTGAAACCTTAACTTAAAGTGTTTCCAATTATAAATACGTACATACATACATACACATATATGTATTGTATATGGACGTTCAGACTGACTTTCCAATATTATCATTTACTATTGCCCTTTTTATTTCTAACGAGTTGCAAACGTCACTAAACAAATGTGAAACTTGTAATTGATAAGTATCGATTAAACGGTAGTCGCATGACTCGATAAGTCTCGAACCGTTTGTACAAATTCCTTGGAACGGTTTGGTACAAAAGTATAAATTTCAAACATAAATATATCAATGCTATCGAAACACGTCTCAGTCCCATCGATATTCGTAAGTCGGATACAAGCCAATAGAGAAATGCGACTGGTACTAATTCCGTGGCAACAAGCACGGGCACATTTGTATTCTAGATCTTTAAAAGGCACGGCCATAACTAATAGTCGTAGACATACTAATTATCGTATGAGTGAGTAACATTTCGCTTTCGCGCCCGCCACCCCGCATTGATGTTTCATATACTCGCGTGCAAGACACTTAATCGCGTGCTCACGTGAATGTAAATGAAACTTTAATCCTTTTGTTTCGACATTGTGCTCGGTTACACCGGGGCACCGGCATTAATATGTAAATCGAAATGGAGTGGATTATTCGTAAATCCATGGCTGAGTTTTACGATATTATAAACACGCTTAACGAATTTCGATCGTGTTAAAGATATCCAAGTATGTAACACCTAGATCAGAAGATAGGAATTTGAACGAAAGTAGGAGCATTATCTGCGCCGCTACCAACTAACTTGCTTGCACTTGAGTCATTCGATGATGCCACGGACAAGTACAATACATTCTTTCCTTGTAACATGTTTATCAAATTGTGTAACGCGGGTGCAATTATTTTTCAACGTTCTCACGCGTCTATGGTAGATGAACGGCTTCTATTGGAAACAAAATTTTCATAAAATGCGGCAAACCATTGGTTATAATCACGGATAATAATTAACTGGAACACAATTATTACGAACGACTTTCAAATAAGAAATAATTTTGTATTTCTAGTGAAAGATTACTGAGATCATTACTGAGCATTTAAAATCTTAAATAAAAAATGGACACAGTAAGTTAATGTTTTATACAAATATAAAAATATTTATGCATTGATTTAAAAGAGATATGTAACGTTCTACAAGGTGACTCAATTTAATAGCACATTATATTCGGAAAAGAAAAAAAAATGTCTGGTTAATGCAAATCTGCGAATTAATCCCAATGGAGATAAACCGAGATAAATCTGTCGATGATAATGAAATAACTCAAGTCGTATAATTTATATATCGTATATTATTATATTGTACTACAGTATAGGTTAACGTAGCATAAAATAAGTGATACAATTCTTTTTTATTTATCGTTTGAGACAGTTTCATAATTATTCACACAATGTATTTATTTCGAGACAGCTCTTTAATTCAACATTCCACAAAAGATTTTCGTAATACAGAATTGCATAAATTTTGAATCCTTTAACATATATTTTAAACTTGTCGCTGCAGATTTTTAAAATCAATAATATTCAATGAAAAAATACAAATGCTTTGGAAACCTATATAAATCCAACATTTTACACATAATTGTTATTTTTTTAAATATTATATGTCTCTAAATTCGTTCACTCATTTTTACAACACCTTTACTTATTACGAATGTTTTAACTCTTCTACGGAATTTGTAAATTCTCTCTAAGCGAATACTAGATATGTACCTAAGTATTGTAAAATATTTATAAAATATTTATGTAAAAAACTGTTTTACACATTCACCAAGTCTTATCGACTTATCGACATTTTCAATTTACTTCATTAACATGATTATCACCAGGTTGATAAGAACATTATGTTTTTTATTTTTCGTAAACCGTATATTTTAAATTTATTTATATTGGCAGCCATGTAATTATCATTTTAAACATGACAACACAATAAAATTGTAAACAAATAACGGTAATGCTCGCGAAAAAAAATAACCAGTTCCTAGTGATTGAGTTTTCGAAAAGTTATAAACAATTTTGCTGGAACTTTACAAATAAAGTTAAACAGAACAGTTATTACTGTAAAAAAACACGTCATCAAAAATAACACACAGAATTTTACATCGTTCAAAGTAACGGTTATATTAGTTTTACCCTTTAAAATTGATTTATCGCATATCGAAAAATATACGCGTAATTTTCGGTTATTTGCTCATTGAATATTTTACGAATAATCTTTGTAGGTAAAAGACACGAGGAAAAATTAGTATCTTTTCGTTGGACTTCCGATTAGAATGTTCCAATTTTCGCGAAAAAAAATTTTTCTATTTTTTGGAGCAGTCGAAATGTACTGTTGTACATTTAAATGATTCTATTCTTTGGTTTTAAAGGGAAATACAAAGTTAAACATTTCGAGCCTGATGTAGACCCTCTTCGATGACAAAAAAATAGTTACAACTTTAGTAGAACAAAGAATATTTTCCAATTACGTTATAAATACTAGGTAATCGAAGTTGAAAACGTGATAACAGCCGTTGATGATAGATATGTTCTTTCAAAATGAAAAGAATGATAACTTTCTCTAAAAAGAAAAAAAAAAGAAAATTTCTATGGCCGAAATATGTGGTAGGTTTAAAGCTACACGAGATAAATATACTTTTTCAATTGCCTAGGTTCCGATGATGAGTGTATTTATATTTCAAAAAAATTTATAGTATCTACGTCTTTCCGCAATAAAGATTTTCTTCCGTGCTCCCTTGGTTGTAAAGCGTCATCCCTAGGGATCGCACTCTCGGTTTGAAAAACACTGTTCCAGAGTAATAGCTTTCTCGTCAATTTATTTCGTGCATCTAAAAGTTACCAAAGTATCCACCAACAACGCCATAAGGTTCTCGGTGACGATAAGCTCATCGATTACCGAAGCCTTTGACGTACCAACTGTTCTGAAACCAGTCAGTACTCCTCGTGAAACCCGCGGACGGCAGAATAGTATTATCAGCCTCAACAGCGCTATATCATTCCTATATCAGAGTTCAAACACAAAATAGCCGATAAGAAATGTGTTACGAAAAGTCTGATATCGGTAAACGAGTGAAAAATACATAACAAGTGTAAACATACCACACGGAACAAAACACGTTCGATACTAGAAGTGGATCGCTGCAAACTATGGTACCCCTACATTGACAACGTTTCAAATGCGGAATCCTTTCATTGGCAATATTTAAACTGTGGAACCTCTCCGTTGACAAGATTTACACTATTGAACTTTAGCATTGATAACATTTAAACTGCGGTACCTTCGCATCGACAAATTTTAAACCGTGCGGATTTCAGTACCGACAATATTTTTAACCGTGGAACTTTTAAACCGAGCACTTCGCCAGTAACGACGTTTAAACCGTGGAAACTCCACGTTAACGGAATTAAAAATTTGAAACCATCCACGTTCGCAACATTTGTACCGTGAAACCTTAACAACGACAATGGTTTGAACTGGAAAAGCATCATTGTAAAATAAGCAACAGAATACGAAAATAGTGGGTGCAGACCGTTACATTTAATAATACAGAAACAACATTGATGCACGCATACCGAATCCACGAATTTTTTTCGGTATGTCCAGCGTTATCCGCAATTTCGCATGATACAAGCGTGACTGCGAAACCGAGTCGAATGCAAATCGTACGTTTCACGGTGTGAGATATTCATCCTACTAGAGTTGGGGAGGTGGAAGAAGAGGCCAACATCCTGCAACCATGGACGTGAGAAGAATATGCCAACTATTAACTACGGTCTTCGTGTCCATGTATTTTTTGCTCTTCTACACCGCGGTCGTCGTTGTTCTTTACTTACTATGGATGGGGTTCCTGTCCACGGAGTCTATTCAAAAATTAAAGTAAAAGTCGCGCTGAACACATCGACAATTTTCTTTCGAAATGATATCGCGCAAAAGTAACCAAAACTTCGGAATATTTTGCAGCGTAGCTAAAAGAACTGTACCGCGAATGAATTCGGCACTCCGAGTTCCATTCTCTCGTTTCGGATGCATCGAAATTCATACTTAGGTCACTTAAACGCAATTTCTTCTATTCCTCCGAGAAAAGTTTCTTTAAAAAGTACAGCTGTGACGTTAGTCGTTTGGTAATACAGGCAATGAGACGTCCATCGAGCTTACATCAAAATAAATTCACGATATCGAATTGTTACGTATAAAATAATCGATTTCGGAAACACGTAAAAATGTTCACGGATGAACAACTAAAAAATAATACCAAAGCGACGAAGGGAAGTTTATGGAAAAGACAACGTCTCGTGAAAAATGCGTTCAAAGTTTAAGATACATTCTTTGACGTGACGAAAAATAAAAATAAAAACGGTTTTTTTTCTGTTATTCGTATAATTAGTTTTTGATCATTTTATTTTATAAAATAAAAGAATTTGAGAATTGAGGTTTTTGCCTCTTGCAAAAACTTTCACGCGTACACGTATTTTCAAGATTTTTGAAAGCTAATGTACGACACAGCAGTGATCAGAGTCTCAAAAATCCGTAAACCCTCTCTCTTGGAAGCAAGTTCCATAATCGAAAGCTCGAAGTTAGCAGAAATCGATCCGCGATACAGCGCTACATGGCGCCATTCAATGTCGATTAGAAAACACAAACCTTCAATACGAATCGCGTATTTGACCGAAAGAAGCGGTTGATGAAATACAAATTTATTCGATACAGACATACGCTTATTGATCAAATGTAGTCTGCATCCATTGGATAATACTTGCTTTTAATTGATCGAAACTGTAGTCGTTGAAAATTTCGTTGAGATTTCGGTCATTTCGTCCGCGACAACTTAATACACTCTAGACGCACGTCCATCGCTATTTAAAATGTAAGAGTAATACGCCTATACCTCTTGAATTTCCTCTAATTAATTAGCTGCTTTATCGCATAATGCTCCTGTCGAGTACAAGAAATAGGAGGAAACCCGGTGTCTCGATTGTTTCCTTTCGTGCGGCAGACGCAAATTTTTGTTCCATAGTGTATGTAAGTACGTGGACGAGGAGCAGGCGTAGCGCGGGAGAAGCAGGAGAGCGAACAGGTGAGACGAAGCGAAGCGGGGCCCAGGGAAACAGCATAGAAATAATAGTATAACAACGTTCTCTGTTTCGCTCTATAGTCCGCTCACCTGCCAGCGACGCTTATACAAGGCGTCGCGAAGTTCTCGCGGTCGTTCCTCGTATGGTTTTCAGTTATTCTCCTATCAGCTGAAAGCTTTGACTTCGTCTTCGATCGGCATACTTTACAGGCACACTTTTAGTGTTCGAAATTAACCTTAGTTTGCGATCTCGATGAATATTTCAAGACTGAGAATACAAAAAGTCAATTGCAAAGAATGTTTCAAATTATTCGGTCCAAGTATTAACATTCTTGTATAATTTCCACCACGATTTCAACTATTAATACACTGCTTGGTAAATTGACATCGGTGTAACACGTTTGTCCATTTTTAGATTGAAATCGATAATTGCAATAACTGATCCTGATATACATACATATGTATGGGTATTTCAAATTGTTTAGTCGAAATGTTATAACTCTTATACTATGTATAATTCCCACTATTTCTTCAAATATAATAATAAGTATTGACGTACTCTTTGAATTTCATTGATTTTGATGAATTTCGGTATCGATAGGTAGACGCGTTAAAATATTATAAATTGTTATTCAATTTTAAACATTCTTAAACAGTTCGATAAAATTGCTCGATAAATACAATAAGAGTTTAATTACAATAATTTATCAAATATTTTGCCCTCGTCCTTGCTCACAGCCTTGATCACTATTTAATGTAAAAGCCTATAAAAGCCTAATGTAGAAACCCGTACATGAAAGAATGAGCGACATTTATGAAATTCAAATGATATATTCGAATAAAATATTAAATGGTACATACACACGTACGTACATTATGGAGTGAGTAGATAAGTATAGTCTTTATTTCAATAGTAATTTTAATGTATACGATGCATTTCAGATTACTGTCTGCGTAACACAAATTTAGATCTATTTGTGCATCATTGTTTGGCGCACGATATATTGTCAAGTTACGTAATTAAACACTTGTATTATCGATCGGATTAAAAATAGTTTGTTCAGGTATTTGCATAGATACATACATACATATGTACGTCAGAAATTGTACAAAAAATTGAATGTATAAACAATACACGTACAATTTTAATTCGTTAAAATTAAGTAAATATCGCATTAATTATAAATGACGGAGTTTGTCTCGTAATTGCTGAATAAAAAATATTTAATAATTAGCTGCGTTGCCATGACCATTTGTTTAAAGCGATTGCATTGTAAATTAATGCAAAATGATGTTTCTACGTGTACGTTCAATAATTTGAATTGTTCGCGTTGATAATATTACACGTAGATTTATTAATCGTAAAACTTTTACAAAATGTTTTCCAAAGTTTGCACTCTTTAAATTAATCTTTTACGTACATATATCGATCAATTGCAATCTGCGTTACAAATCCTAACCTAACAAGTAAGAAATATTCACATACATATGTGTCTCTTCTAATACGAAGGATAAAAAGAAAAAATAGAGAATACACATTTTCAGCATTTTTACATAGAATGACAAAGTAAAAATTTTACGTTCTGTTTTAAAAATTGGTTAAGAAAACAATTATTTTTTAGTTCTTTTCTTTTCTAACGACTGATCAGACTATGAATTTCGTGTTACGACAAAGTATTAAAAATTAATTTTCTCGAAAAAGCTATTTTTGACATTCCTTGTTTTTTTTTTCTTTCCGTTACCCTTCGTGCCAAACTCGATATCCAAATTGATAACCAATTTTGTCTGGAAAATTCAAAAACGCATATTCGGGTCCGTGTATTCAAACTGATCCGCGAATTCGTTAAAAAAAAAGAAATGGTTCGTTTACTCGCGCTTTAGTTCCAAGCGATTCGGTTGTGTCAAGGTGGTCGAGATAAAAGCGCGACGCATTAATCGCAGCTGTCAACCGCGAGTATTGTTATCGTCATTTTCACGGACGTTACGGTAGACCGATTCGTTGGCCGTTTGGTTCGCGCTACCCGGTATACACGTCATAATGCATTATAGCGACGCCACTATAGACGCTGTTCTGCCGTAGTAAGGTAGTGACCGATACTGTAGGATTCAGGTGTGCCTCACGGCACAGACGCTCTCAGTTTAGCGGCGGTAGCCCACGCGAATCGCCAGTGTTCCCTTTGACAGTGTCGTTTACCTCGGCACGATGACGAAAGCAAAGTCGAAAGTAATTCAGTCGAGGTGCTACCGGCAGTGGTTTCGAAGTTTCGCCGGTCTGTGATAAAACTCGTGAACTTGGACGATAAGCAGTGAACATCGACGAAGAAACTAAAAGAGTTGACGGGCTTCTCGAGCGGGACGCAACGTTGTTTGGAAAATTGTAAACAGCGACACCGTTGTTAGGTTCGCGCTCACCCGGCACCTTTGACGCGAACGACACCGCGAGGAGTACCATTTTCCTGGAGGTTCGTGAATTTCTTCGGCTTGGAGATCGGAAGAGCGCCAAGTGTCGAGTTTTGTGTCCTCACCTGTCGCTTTTTAAGGTGTCATGTTCCGTTAAGCCCCCCGTTCGCCGAGTTTCCGTTTTCCCCGTGCCGAAATTTCAGATTTCGTTTTTTCTCGGACACACCGAGAGAAAATGATCTCGAGAGCCGATTATTGTTCTTCGAACGCACATCAAGGTGCCCCAATTTCGTGAACCGGGGAAACGGAAGAGCTTTGTTTACAATGGAACGTTGCATCGTTCCGAGGAGAACAATAATTCGGTATTTACGTGATTTCGGAACATAAAACGGAGCGAATTGGTTTATTTTTTTTCTTCTTTCTTTCTTTTTTTTCAAGAATTTTAACGGCGATGTTTGAAACTGGTAGAGATGGAATGCAGCGATAGAGGAAATTAATTGTAACATATAAACGTGCGCGAAGAGATGATATCGCGAATGTGCAGCATTCTGTGTCTCTCAAAAGTAGGCTATTTTAAACGTGTTGTTATGACCGCTCTGAAAAGAAATTAATCGCGACAAGGAAATCTAACAGTGTCTAATTACGGCGAAGGGTATTAAGAACATTCTTTGTTCTCGTGTGTTCTTAGCCATTCGTAATTAAACCAAGGTAAATCAATTTTCGTGGCTTCTTTTTATGGGCAATTTTTTTTCATTACAGCCGGAAGATGAAATATTGCGTTCAGATCCGTAATAAGTCTTCATCGGATGACGTTAATAAATGTTTCAACTTTCAAACAGTAAAGCAATCGCTTATGAAAAACGAAACCAACGAAATTGATTCACATTATGAATATTCTGTCAACCGAATGATTTACGATCCAAAGTCGATGAGAATTTTTCATTATCACTGAAAGCTGAAACGTTACGTTTCGACCCATTAAAGATCTTCATCGGTTGTTATTAATAAATATTTCAATTATCACGAGTAAACAGAAAACAATCGCTGATCGAACGAAAACAAGCTACTGAAATAAAATTGATCTACATTAATACGTTAAACCCCACGATGGTCATTGGTGACTGGTACCCCAAAGTTACAACGATTCTCTAAAGCGCTCACAAGACACAAACCCTAATGTAAACTTTCAAATAGCTTGAAAGCAAATCGTTCGTAATACTATAAAATAACAAGTACATCGACAAATTATCGAATATTTCTACTTCTTACCCCAAGAAGGTTTGAACAAATATCGTGAACATCGTTAAGTATGGAAAATTGGTACAGCGGTCAACGCGTTAAGAACATTCTGTCAAAATGAATGGTCTTCGATCCAAAATTTAAGCCATTCTTCTATTATTGGTGGAAGTTACGAAGCATTACAGGTCCTAATCGGGTGTCGTTTATGCGTGTTTGAACTTCTGAACAATAATGAAATAATCATTTAGGATTGTTTCACATTAAGAATATTCCGTTCGCTAAATAATCTACGATCCGAAATTGGAACGATTTTTCAACGTGTGAGACCGATCAGTGAACCATGCTAGTAAATTTAGCTCCGGTGCTCGCGATTCGCGCCCGAACACCTTAAACGGACATTTACATTTCCACCGATGGGAAATGTCGCAGCGGCCAGTTTCTCAATGCGTGTCACCGATTTGGGTAACACGCGCTGCTCAACATGCTTTCATCGATACTGTTTCCGTTTAACTCTTGTGCACTGTTCGGGTCAATTTGACCCAGAATCGATATTTAACGTTGAATAAATTTTTAACAAAATATTCGATTTATCCACTTTTATAAGCACTACCTGAAGAATGTACCAGGCAAGGAAAAATGTATTTAGCGTTGTTCTATACGAGATTTACATGTTTGTTAGCTTAGTACTGTTCGGGTCAATTTGGCCCAGAATCGATATTTAACGTTGAATAAATTTTTAACAAAATATTCGATTTATCCACTTTTATAAGCACTACTTGAAGAATGTACCAGGCAAGGAAAAATGTATTTAGCGTTGTACTACACGAGATTTACATGTTTGTTAGCTTAGTACTGTTCGGGTTAATTTGATCTGAACAAAGATATCATTTCTTGTTTAAAAGAATGGACATTTATTTTTGGTTAAATATTCACCAAAGCACGTCATTTACTTCTCTTCTCAAGAAATTTATAATTGCTAGTTATAATTCAAGCGTAAACGGACATTCGGAGATAAATCAGAGTTACATATAGTATTATAGTAATGTTGTCAAATGCCGAACGCCAAACATAGTACAAATTTTGTGCGCGATTTATACTGTAATGTACAATGCTCGATAATAAAAAAAACTTTCTATTAAGACGGACCAAAAACCAGAAGTTATTAGATATAATTCTACTAAAGATGCTAGAGATACATTGGATCAATTAATAGAAACATATGTAATGTAAATTTGTTGCCGTTGAACAAATCGTTGAACAATGACTTTGTCTTATTATATGCTTGATGTATCGGCTCTTCGCGAATGTATTGTACGAACGGTGATAATTTCAAATCAGCATAATGTAAAATTATATAAACGTCGATTATTTCTAAACAAATTAGGTCAAAATTTAATAAAACCTTAGATTCGTAGTAAGACCGTCCTACTAAAATATCAATATTTGTTGAAAATAGGTCAATACATATAGAAACGTAATGCATTATAATCTAGATCGCTTATAGCTGCAAGGCCGAAAATAAATACTAAACGATATTCCGTATGTCCTTCCACCACCGATACGAATGCAAGTACAGTTCACTCGGTACGTAAAAATCGTATAAGCAAAGAACATTTAGTAATTGTTTATGAAAAATGTACAAATAAATCTTAGTTTACGTTTATTATAATTTAGTTTTAAATTTCTACTTTCATTCAGTTTAAGTTACTCATAAAGCCTCCAAACTTATTTACGACCTTTTCTAGTATTAAATGAATTATTTACACCGTACGTAAACATGGTATGTATAATAATATGAATTCTCTGTTCCATATTTATAATAAACCACTTATCATGAATGGAGATCCAAATTTATTTAAATATTATCATATATATATATTGCCATTGCGGGACAATTTGACTCGAAAAGCTCCAGCGTAACAATTATTTCAACAGTGCACAAAGGTTAAAGACCAACCGCGATCTCTCTTTCATTCTCGGTTCGAGCATCGCTCGTCACTCCTTCCCTTTCTTTTCTTCCCTCTACGCAACACTTCGAACTGGTGTCCGAACCCGACTGACCATTCATGGAACGTCGCTCGCATTCGTGAACACAGAAAATCATACACGTGGACAAACGATGGTCCGTGCCATTGACCAGGTAATTCACCAGCGCGTAAAAAGCGAGCACAATGTGTTGAACCGGAGTTGAACTCTTCCTGTTCGCACCGCATCCATGTTACCGACGCCTCGACACCTGTCACCTCTTGCGCGAAAAATTGAGAAAAAAATTTACGCACTCGTGCGTTCATGCGAGCGTCGAGACTATTATGCAAATACGACGACGGTGGGGAGAGATTGGATTTGTTTTCCGTAAAATTCTCGGTCGTTCGGTTTTGTATTTCAAGCCGTATTCCAGAATATTTGTAAATTCGATACAAAGTATCGAAGTATCGAAGTAGACGATCAAAGTGTAGATTCTTCGATTTTTTAAAAGTACACGCTTTTCATGGTGAAAATTATATTTATTTATTGGCAACGTTTCGGTCATTTGCTGGTTCCTTTCAGGCGATACAAACTAAAACTATAATACACATTCGATACGTAATATTATTATATATAATATAACACAATACGACAAAATTATAATAAAAATAGAATGAAGAGACGAAAGGAGAAAAAAAACACCTTAATAATTCTTATAATCAAATTTACATTATTTCGAATTGTTTTCCCAATTTTTTGTTAAATTTCTCTTGGTTTATATTTTTAATCTTTGCAACGAAGGTTTAGATTTCTAAATGAAAAATAATGATTTCGTTACTTGAAATACCTGTTATTTCGAAATGATACTGCTGAAAAATATAGTTTCGTGTATTTATTTTGAAAAAAATTTACCCAGCTCTACAGGGAACAGTTTCTGAATCATTCATTCGAGTCTCGTAGCTTTAATGGTTAACAAGCGCAGTCCGCTTGTGGTTCATTAACGGCTAAGAGTAAACAGGATCATTACCTTCGAGGAATATTTGTTTCGTAATTCGTTGATGCACTTGACGATACGCTGATCGAGGACACTGGCTTGAGTTTAACCGACTAGTTTCCCTCGTGCTACGAACACTGTTTTTATTCGTAGAAAATACAAAACCCTTTGAAAGACTTTATTGCGTTTACACGATTTATATTAAATTCTGTTTGTTCGGCGCAAATTAGTATCTGATTTAGTTTTCGAGTTATTTTAAATATTCTAACACGAGAAGGTAACACGTAGTTACGAGTAACATAACCAGAAATCAATAGATATCGTGGGTAAATTTGGATTGTTGTTTATTTTAAATGAAATAAATGTCTCTGAAGTGGGTAAGGACTAATTCTCTAATTCTCGGTTCAAAAAATTTGAAAATCTTTTGGATTTATTTAAGAAACATACTGGACAACATAATTTCAAATTTTAAAATATATTAAAATATATTTATTATATATAAATAAAATTTTGTTCACTCTCAAGAGCGCTAAAAAAAATAATCTTTACAAATATCGGATAATCATGGTACAGCCGATAGGGAGCACGTAATTTATACGTGTACAAAACTGTAAATCAATCGATCTGTTCGTTTTGAAAATACAATGTTTACGATCTTGGAGAATATTCTTGGGAAGAAAGAAACACGTTAAAGTTTGGCTAATAATTTCACAGTAAAATATCCACGACAATATTTCTAAGACTATACGTGGTAATACCAAAAGGTTCTTTTTTCACCTAAGAACTAAACAGACTTAAAAATGTTCTGATATCGAGTATTGACAGAAACGAGGGTCTTTCCTAGAATCCTGTGTGAGCTTTGCGAACAGAAGCGTTCTAATCAGCGAAGTCGATGGCTCCAGCGAGTAGCGATAACATCGAAATCAATAGCGATAATAGTCATTAATAGCGTCGATAACGGGACATTATCGGAATTACTTTTCTTTTTTTTTTTTTACATCGATCTTATCGACAACCGACAAACGTTCTAAGTGTACATGAACTGATACGTTTGAAAGGTTCACGACGGAGAGGGCGATCGCACGCGAGGACCTGCTGCGCGGAAGAACTCCAGGGCTTTCAAACGTTGCACGTGATCGGCCGTGGTGGTAGACAACACAGTCCAACGGGGAACCCAGGACAGGATCAGCCGGTGGTCGATTACAGGCGACTGGTCTTCATTAGCTCGGACTCGTCTTCCGGACGCGAGGAGGACGACGCTGACAGCAGTTGCTCTAGTTCTTCTTTCCTGAACGGGCTGCCACGTGGTGGCACTCACACGCAGTCCCTGGAAGACTGCGATTGGGATTATTTTGAGAGCGGAACCTTACCTCTACCACCTGGTGTACCAGTTACTATCGGAAGAAACAACCTCGGAACGGAGATCGACAGCAACCAGGATTGGAGCTGTTGCCCTGGACGTGGAACTACGCCTTGCCAGGTAAGATAAGATATCCAGTGGACGTTACACAAAAGCTGGGATCGAAAGAAACAATTAACATTTTTATAAATTCCGTTATAGTATGTTTTTCGATTGGAAGAATAACTATTCTTGAGGTCTCTTCATTAGGGACTATTTTAGACATTGTTCTTGTAGAACAGATATTCTTGAATTTTATACTATAACAGTTTTACGAAGATAGTCGAAATTTGAATTACGAAAAGTTTCATATAACACAACGTATCATACGTATAATATGTATATATAGGGTGATTAACTTAAATTGAACATCTAAGTTATTTTTGTTATTATGAAAGGTAGGAAAAACGAGAAAGAGTTATTTAAATAGTTTCAAAGTGTGCATCTGATGGTAACAAAGAATCGTCTTACCAAAGTCATTTTAATGATTTTTTCAAGGTCATTGACGTTTTTGTACATTAACGTTTATTTTTTATGGTGCGATGTTGTTTGCTTCGAAACGAATTCAATGGCCTATAATATCATGACGTTGAGATTGAAATTGAAAAATGATGACTTGACAATTGAAAAATGAGTTGAAATTTAAAGACTACAGAAGCGGAATAACTTACCTTATTTTATTGCAAGTGCTCGAAATGCCGATCGCCTACATCGATGCATTTTTGTATACGATAAGAAAATGCTTGAACTACATTTTTACGGTATTTCGATATTATGTGAAACATGCTGTGCAACGAGTGTTAATTTGCGGATTATTTCTGATAGATTTCAAGACCATAGCTTCAATCTCTTCGGTTGTAGCAATATTATATCCACTTCTTTTGCGTAAAGGAACGCTTTCTTCGTCAAGAAATAAATTTACAATTCTTTGAAATTGCACACGCAAAGGATGTTGTTTAATGGATACCACTCTGCGTACAAATCACATGCTCTGACTACGTTTTATTTAGCTTCGCCATAAACCAGTATTAATTTTTTCCTTTTTGATGTACAGATACATTTCTGTCTAAATTTCTAAGCAATCTATCGAAAGTAATGCTGTTAGAATATTTAGAACGAACTACAATATTATACTGATTGACTTGAACTAAACTAGAACTCTTGGCAGGATTTAATAAATAAAGCGTTTTTCTGATATCGACTTTGTGTCAGGTACACAGTACCAAATATATAATACATACATATGTTTCACATACTATCGAAATACTATAAAAAATGCAGTTCAAACATTCTTTTATTGTGCAGAAAAATGCATCGATGTAGGTGGTTGACACTTTGAGCATTTGCAATAAAATAAGGTAAGTTACTCCGTTTCTGTAGTCTTTAAATTTCAACCCATTTTTCAATTGTCAAGCTCATCTCAAAGTCATGATAGTATAGGTCATTGAATTGGTTTCGATGTAAATAACAACATTGCACTATAAAAAATAAAGTTTAATATTTCCAAATTAGAATTTAAAAAAAGAAGTAAAAAGTCACTGTTAGCAATTTTTAAAAAATGGTATCTAATATGGAACATCTAGGAAATTTGTAAATAAAAAGAAGACAAATATCTTTTACTTTTTTTTAAACAGGGTCGCGTCTGTCATATTTTGCTTTTCTTTTAATTGTTGATGCTGCAACTTCCATCTGAATAAACAACAATAATAGTAACATAAAACTTTGCAATATATTAAAATGCAATAATATAAACTATGCCTATTAAGTACATCAAAAGTAATTTGATTTGTCTCCTATTATACTAATTCACATAATTCCAAGTAGAGTTTGTTAATTAAAAGTCTAATATAAAAGAAGAATATAATATTTAGAACCATTTAAAGGATAAAATATTTGTAGACTGCAAATAATTTGCGAAAAGAGATTTTTTTACAAAAAATAGTATGTATAGTATTCTGCAAAACTTTTATCTAAACACGATCTTTATTAATCCTCAACAGGAAGTAATGGAACAGTAGATTTTAAACACACAGATTATGAAGTTAATATATATGTTTAATGATCTTGAAACACAGTTATATTTATTGTCTCATGTAAACCGTTTCTGAGAAAATTATCTTCGGTATATTTAAATTTTTGAGAATTTCCTTGTCTGAAAACATTACCATCGATAATTATTTACGGAATAATTACAGAATTACAACTATGAAATGAAATATTATTATATCGTATGAAATGACAATTATTTTTATTCAATGTATATTATTTACGAAAATAATTCATAACTTAAATACTATCTCCCACACGTACTCTTGCAAAAAATTATTTGTACGTATAGTATAAACAATTTTATTCGTTGATAACTGCAATATATACTTGTTTCTATGTCTTTACGTGTGATCACATTTGTTGATGCATATTGTTTTTAATATCAATTTCATGCAATTTTTACTTCATCAATGTTCAATAAGTTGAGCGTCGTGTATAAATTTATACTTTCAAATTCACGCATAAGTTATAATTGTTGTGTAACGATATAATATTACAAACTGCAGATAATACTTGGTTTCGTTAAAATTGTGGACCATTTTGGGTGAATATTAAATTGTAAACCAAATATCGAAGTATATATTTTTAACAATTGTTTTTGAAGTTAATAGAACAAAGTAATCAGCCAAATCAAAATATGCTACTACGCATTGAAATGAAAAATGATTAATCTCTTGAATTGATTTACAAACATAATTTACTTCTTTCTCTTGTTCTTCCATTTTTGATGTTTTACATTTGGTTTATTTTCATAACAAGTACATTTTTTAGTATGACTCTCTTTAATAATAATCTTGTACCGATTTGTAATCTCTACCGAATTTAAAAAAGGCTGTGTGGTATAATTTTCATCGCACATATACTGGGTATTTATAGATTCGTCGCATGTATTGAAAGAATAAAAAATAATATTCGTGAACATTGATTTGAAAATCAACATTTTCCAAATTATAAAGTAAAAATAGCATTTCAGAGAGTAATTGTATATTGTAGTATTATTGACATGAACCCATGCTTTCGATGAATTGAAACAACGAATTCAAAATTGTTATCAAGAAATAAAGAATTTGTGTTTTCGAGTCTGCAAAAAAGACGCGAGACGTTATAACGAATAAAAGCATTTTTATCGTATAATTTGAAAAGGGTTGAGTTTCAAATTTATGTTTACATACACTTTTCCGTTAATTTTAACGATCACTGCGTTCGTATAGAATCTGAAACGCGAGTTTATGAACATCCTGTACAATCAGAATTAAAAACTGATCCAAGTAATGTCAAATTATTCCTCTTGTGTAACGAAAAATAGTTCCACATCATCGCGTAAACATTCCATTTTCCCTAATAGAGCAGAACCTCGATTATTGCGTGAGAACCTCGTTCGTTGCAATGCATTGCCAAATGGAAGGGATCGTCACTTACAAGTAAAGTTGTAGGGGCCACAGCTAGTGAAACTATACTGTGTAAATGGCGCTCCTTATTGGATCGGTTACTATGATTATTGCACGAACTTGAATCGTTGCAAAAATTTTCAACCCGATTTCCCTGCAAAAACCGATTTCTACTTACGCTGTTTCCATTTCCTCAATGTTTTTTCTATAAACGATCATTGCTTGTTCCACATATTTGTACAAGCCATTTCACGAAACGATAAATTGAAAATATAAAATAAAATTTAATTACACAAAGAATAAGATGTTATTACGAAGAGAATCAATTTCGAAAATTCTTCAGGCACGCAAACACTTGCTAATTGCACGACTTGTACTACTTCTCCTTGTTCCTGTGTTTGTAAACATTAATGTGTACAATAGTTTGCTTTCTTTTATTTCTACTACCTCATTGTCTGCACGTCTGAATATTTGTTTAGTATTTGTTATAAACGCAATTATAGCAATTCACTTTTACGGTGAACAATACGTCTGCCGATAATCACCATCCCGATTGATTACATATTTAGTTATTCAAAAGGTAATGCTCGATATTTCTTTGATCAGGTATGGTAGGGTATTTGTGCACGGTGTGCCTATTAATATTCTCGAAGGATCACCCTTGCCAGGAACTAACAAATGGCAGTTAAGTTATCTATATTTCTTCAAACTCAACGCTTAGAACAGTACAAGTTGTATGAGGAATTTTGGGCGAACCCTTAAACTCTAATTTGAATGTTCAAGGTCGACTTAATCGATTCTAGTCAGGATTCTCTGACCTCCAATATTGCCACATCATAAATCCGGGGATTTTCAACGTGCGTCGGTCTTGGGTTTCGTACCCGAGACAATACAATTTTAAAGGGAGTGGCCAGGGCCCGCGAAATCCGTACAAGTGCGGGTCATCCGGTAGTCTGTTACGGTCGCAAGTTTTGCAGTACTGTCTTCGTCGACCAGCTTTATGACATTTCATACTCGGTTAATACCATTGTCCCATGCCAGATAGAAAAGTTGCAGCCGATTCACGAAGAAACAAACGACCGTTTTTGGCCCGTTTCATAAACCTGGTAGACTCACTGGAGCCTTAACAGGTAGAATGTATTCTTAGCACGTCTCTCTTTCCACGTTCAAATTCAAATCATGGTCTTCCAGTGTTACAAACCCAAGCACGAACAGTAGTTTGGTACTACAAGACACGTACATTTTCAAAATTGATTCTCTAGGAAATAAAACCACGAACAACAATTTTTACTTTTTACTTTTATTTTATTTTTTATTTCTTAAATCACCATTATTCGCTACACTATCGCGTCACGTACTATCATACGGGAGAATCTGTACAATTTGTGGAAAAGAAAAGCTACATATTCGAAAGGAATTCAAAAATTTAATTTGAAAATAATCCCCGCACCGAGATGCTCTGAATTAGGCCTGGAAAGCATGGAAGTGGTGATGTAAATTACCCAACAGAAATTGTTCGAACGTTACATTGGACATCAATTTTCTCGTATCTATTGACAAATATATCGTCGATAATTACATTAATCGATACGACTGCTCGATTGAAAGAATTGCACGATAACGTAGATCGATTCGTCATCGTTGCAACGTGTTTATACGTACATGTCCAACCATTGTTCTTCTACGTAGGCCTGCGGTGGTTCACGAAGTGCGAACGTGCTCCCAGTACCAGTGCCAATACCGGTGCCGGTCCCATATCCGGTGCCCGTTCCAGCTGCTCTCTGGACCGGTGACTTCGCAGCAGCCGCATCCTCCATGATAAGCCGCAACAGCGATGTTCACGCTGAACCAGGAACACTGAGGTTGAGAGGCGACCCAGCTGCACCCTGGTTCGCTTGGCATCCTCGATTCAACCAACCTCTTCACGGTACCAGGCTCGATCCAAGGTTAACGGGTGTCTTCGATCCTGCGACCTGTACTTTCAGACCCGAACAGGTGTTAACGACACGTTTGTATGGCTCGGGTGTCGAAACGTCGTCCATTCCGTCGACGGAAGTCCTTCAACAGAGATTAGCCGGTTCGCAGATAAATCATGACGAGAACGACGACGCTAGAGCTTCTGCTCCATCGATACCTGCGGAGACTTTTCAGAACGAGGTTGCATTCGAAGCTACAAACGAAACGAAAACTTCGGAGCAGTCGTCTGCAAAGGTTCGGGGAAAATTGGACGAGCCACAGCCCGAAAAGAGTAAAGAGGACGACAAAGAAACGAATCAGACAAAGGAAGACGAAGAAGCCGCTTGCGAAGATTCCGGGAGTATGTCCTTCGAGAGCAGAAGGGGACAAAGGATGTACCAGCACGAGGATTCTGGCAGCTCCTCGGGACGATCCTCCGCGGACAGCAGCGACTTGGAAGACGATTCATCCTCCCATAGGTTCTCGAGGGTCTTCGTTGTCAACGATGACTCTCTCACGAGCGATAATGACATCGAGGACAATGGAGACGAGGACGACGATTCCGATTCAGCCGCTGAGGAGGGTATTACATTGAAAAGAGTGACTGCTCTTCCGGAAGAAGAGCCGGTGGTACTGCAGTACGTTCGATTTTTCAGCGAGGATTCAAATTTCGAAAACCCGAGCGAAGCTCGTAACGAGAACAACAATAGGGACAACTCGGAGGAGGAATCGAGGACGCGATCCTCGTACAGGGAGAGAATAGTCTCGCACGATGGTAACAGAACGGTGCCGGAACGAAACGAAAATCTTCACGAAAAACGTAAAGTTCGCGGAAGGAAATGCAACATGGAAACGAACAACGATAAACGGAATCCCATGTTGTTGCAACACTGTGCGATGCCCGAAGAAATGTACATTGCGAGCGATAACGACTGCTCCGAGAACCAGATCGAGCTTAAATCCGTTAAAACGTTAGATCCCGATAGCATCGAGCCAATGACTGTCAATACCGGCGAGAGTATCGCGAAAACGGGAATTACTTTTGAAGAGAAATTGTTCGATAAAATAGGAAATAACATTTTAAAAATGGATCGAGCCGAGTTGACGAATCGGTTAACGTGCAGTAACTCGTCCGTAGATTTGGAAAATCGGTCAAAGTTTTCGTCGACGGATACCTGGGATCCAAACATAATTCCAGACTCTTTGGAAATCTCCGGGCAAGAAATTTTGAACATTGGTCATTCGTCGCCAGAAAATAGTTTCAAGACTTCCAAGTTGCGCGTTTTGACGCCTGTGGTGATTCACGACACGGAGAACAGTACGGATTTTGATCGAACAAGTGGCAATAATTATTGCGACACCGAAATCGATAACTCCGTTGCTTTATCGCAGATAATGTCGAACGAAATGCTCGATCGGGGCAACGATAATCACGAGCGTGACACACCGACCGATTTGAATTCGAACTTCAACGTTTCGGCGAACGCGAGTGCATTTTCTGGATCGGACAGTTTCACGAGCAACGAGACGAACGCAACCGGAAGCGAAGTGAGCAGCGACGAGCTTCACGAATACGAAGTAACGTCGGCCAGCGTCTCGTCCCATTACGACAGCAACGAGTTCTCATTTTTGGCGGTGAACAACGAATTATTGTCGAAACTTAACAAAAGAAACGAGGAGAGAATTCGTCACGACGATACCGTGAAGAGTTTCAAGGATGCCGGCCATAGCGACGAATCTGCTACCACCGTATCGAAGAGAATGAAATGGAATATACAGTACGAGAGATCGAGCGTTAAGCAACCGTTCGATAATTCAAACGTCGAAGGTGTCGTAAGCGCGCGTATTCAGGATGATTCAATGCCGATTACCATGGAGAACGATCGATCCGTTACGAGACACGGTGGAAAATCGATGACAATAGAGGCCAAAGATGGCGCGAAAGACAACGACCTAACGATAGAGACTCGCAACGGAATCGAATCAAAGGCAGCGGGCAGCGCGGTGGGCGATATAATAACCAACAAGATTCAAGAGATTTTCAAGAGCGCGGAGAGCGCAGACACCGCAGGTAAGGTAGAGTGTGCGCATGACAGCGGCGCGCACACGGTGAGAGGCGAGTGTCCTGCTTCTAGTCAGGTGGTAGGAGAGGTTCAAAGTGGAGGTGGTGAAAGTGGTAGTGGCACCGACGGTGGTGGTGCCGGTGGAAGCTGCACCGAAGAGGGGGTATCGACACGGTTTCGCTCAGTCGAGCGACGCCCGTCTACTCGAAAGGAGAATGGATTCCCTCCTGCCGTGTCGACGAAGGATTCCATCAGAGACGTTCAACACTTTCCCCCAACGGTCCAGAACAACAATATCGGCGGTAGCAGCAACAACAACAACAACAGCAACAACCACAACCACAACCACCACCACAACAACAACAAATACAGAAGCCTCGTGATGATTACTCAAGAAGCCTCGTACCAACCAGTCAGCGTCATCACTTCGGACACGACGACCTTGTTGGAGCCGGATGAAGTGCATATGGCTAGTCAGGGTCTGGCTGGATACTTCCAGCTGGCGCTGGAAGCCGTAGCCGAGCACCCTCACCGTAAAAATGGTCAGGGACCGAGGAAACCTCTTATGGTGAAACGGTTAGCCAGTACGATAACGAATCATTCCGAAACAGAAGTTGACAGCGGATTAAGTGTCGGCAGTGCCAGTGAAAGCGACGATGTTTCAGTGAAAAACTCTGCGAGAATACCCAATCGGCAAGAAACTAACGAGGAAAATACTTCGAAGGAACGTCAAGTTAACGAACATCGCGAAGGTACGCGAGCACGTGCCTCTTCGCAATCGAGCGATGACAATTCGGGCAACGGTGGGATCGTGATATTGGAGGAAGGATTGGCCGACGACGATTCGTGGGTGGAAGAAGTTTCGCACGATGAAGACGAACCTGGCGCTACAACCGCTACGGAAGAGAGTTCGGAAGACGAAGCGAATAATCTTGGTGACCGTGAAGAAGAACTTAGAGGTTACCACAGACAGGCTATTGACTTCACTTTGCATACCATCGTTGAAGAATCCTGCGAGGAAAGCGAAGCAGAACCTAGTCTGGCAACAGGTAGCCCATCGAAGAAACAAAGGCCACCGTCTGCTTCTGAATTGGAGAAATACTTTTTCTTCGGTCTCGGGGGAGATGGTAACAACTCGAGCATGGGTTCGCGCGAAGTAGATAGTTTATCGGAAACGTCCTCCATTTATTCCGAAGGCTTGGAATCGCTCGGGCAGGATGAAGCACCCGGCAACGGACAGAACCAAGAGAGATCGAATTCAGGTGAAGGGTTCTTGAATTCTTCGAGACTGGAGAAATATTTCTTATCAGAGTTTCTTGGTTTCGATCAAGATAGACGCGATTCGGACGGTTCCGTTGGAAGCGACTCCGAGGGAAGACCCAGTCCAGAGGCACAAAGGAAGAAGAAACTGGTTCGTGCCAGAGGTACCGGTAGATCGCACAGTTCGTCCTTAGACAATTTATTAGCTCTTACGCAAAGTTCGCAAAATTTAAGCTCGCAAAATTCTCTTCAAGATCTGAGTCTAAATCAAGATGCACAAGAGAGCCAATCGGAAGGTTCCTCTACCGAGACCGATGGAGCAGACGACGGCCAAACCGCTGCTTTCGGAACGGATGGACAGTTCGATACCGTGAAACGTAAAAAGAAAAAACCGAGAAATCTAGGAACCCAGAGCCCGCGTGTATCAGAAGACAGAAACAAAACTCCAGAACCAAGCAGAGAAATGGTCTTAGTAGGAGAAGTAGTGATGGAAAACGAAGCAGAAGCTATTAATTCCGAGGATTCGGAAAGAGCAAAGACACCGCAACCCGAGTGTGTATTATCCTCCTCCTCCTCGCCGTCTACCACCGTTAATACTTCAGCGACATCTGCATCGCAAGCAGACTCTGCTAGAAGTATTCAAATAAGTTCCGGAGATTCGTCAACCTATAATCAAAGATCTAAACAACAATCGAGAGATTCGGGATTCGTCGGCAGTTGCGATGACCTTCTCCAACACCAAAAACTGCCCGACGATGCTCAAGTTAACACCGAAGTTAATCAAGAGTCTGGAAAGGATTGTTCTGGCAAAGAGAACGGTGAAAATTCTCAAGATGCAAATCAAACTTCGACAGAAAGATCTCCCGGAGTTGAAAAAAGTAACGCAACCAAGGTAGATCATCCTCTGAGTCACACCACACTGCCTCACTTACCAAACCCTTCACTATCGAGGAAGGACAGTTTCAATAATTGGTCCAGCGACGAAGAAACGAATTTAATGATGTCAAAAATGAGACAATTTTTCAAAACTATGGTCGCCAACTCGAACGGACAGAATCAGAATACCGTCAATGCAAATTCAAGCGGAGCATCACCCGCACCCAGTCCTCGATTACCTGGGTACGCGACCAAGGCTAGACTATGTTCGCAAAACCGTACGAAACCGCCACAGTTGGTGTATTTCGAGAACGAGTTAACCAGGCTCATGAAAACAGTGCCGGGAATACGCGACGAACAAGTGCGAGAAATAGTCGAATATCTCAGTTCCGAGGACACGTGGTCCGATTCGTACGATAGCTCGGATTACACTAGTTCAGATTTGGAGGGGGCAGCTGGTGGTCGTCGTTCTGCGCTACAAGAACAGATCTCTCAGAGCTGTCAACAAATTATCAGTAAATTCGACACCGCGGCGAATAATAATCTATTGGACAAGGACAGAGAAGATAAAACTGGACCAACTGGAATGCAACCGCCGTGTCTGGGCAGAGACACCGCTTTCGTGTATCAAAAATTGGTACAAAGTTTCACGAAAATGGCTGGCGATGGTGTAAGCTCCGATGCCAATTCAACACCACACAGCAGCCCGCCATTAATCGCAAAAGTTATGCACCATATTGGTAGCCGATTAGTAGCCTTAATGCACGAGGTCTCTGAAGGTGGACCAACTGTACAACATCACTCTACGGGCTGGAGACGATACTCTCAACATCACCGAACGCCGTCTTCGGCATCTACCACGGAAGACGATGATTCTACCTCTGACTCGACAAACGCACCTTCGTCGGCACATTTGCAATTACCCAGATCGAAGTCGCACGATCCTTTGTTACTGATCAACAGCCATCCAGCAGCTTCAACGGGCCAAGAAGGCGAAGAACGAGAAGCTAGTGATTATGAAAGGTTTTCTTGGCGCGGTAGCTTCGAATCCGCGTTAATGGCAGCAGATTCCAGGACAAAACTCAGCCTTCTGGCTTGCTCCGGGGATGTCAGTGTCGGTGCTAGTGCTAGTGCTAATGCCTTGGCTATGGCTGCTAAACGTCGCAGTGCTGGAGATCTGTTGTTCAATCCAAAAAGTTTTTCTAGAGAACAGTTGGATAGGGTTAGAAGTTGCGGATCGATCGGTGGCGGGAGTGGAGGTGCTGCCAGTGGATGTGGGGGATCGGTGGAAGAGAGGATTTGGAGCAACAGGAGAAGGTCCTCTGTTCCAGATGCCAATACAAGGGGAGAATCTGGTAAATTCATTACCATTCTATTCTTTCCCATATTTCTAACATTGTTTGTAAAATGAACTTATCCATAGGTAGCTTACTAACTTTCGTCAGAACTGCTCGTTCTGAGTTCAGAGTGTAAATTCAAATTCAGGAGCGAAGTTAAATTACTTATTATTCAAACGAAATCTTCAATTTCTTTGCCAACATTTTCTACTGGAAGTCTCGCAAATTCTTTGAAGTATGCTTTCTCTTGGTCCTCGAAGGTGTCTCGGATATCCCTGAATTTCATTTATTTTCGGCTAACGAAGATTATCGAATGTCGCAAAATCGTACGTTGGTATTTGTAGGCGACGAGGACACCGAGGACGAACTTGAATACAACAGCGAGTCTCGTGCAACGACTCTTCCACGTGGAATGCAATCTGCCATCACAGCAGCGACCAATTCTCTGCCACGTTTACCAGCCTCCACTGCACCAGCTGGCTTAACGACAACATCAACCGCGCCTTCGTCGACGATGCACAAGGCACACAGCGTATATCATTTCCTGCCCCAGCATTCTGGTGTTAAATCAGCCAGATATCGTCCGCCTGGTTTCGCGAGAAACAGCAATGTGGCTGGTGCGATCGGGGGACCCAAACGTGCAGTCAGTGCTCCAGGACTCCAGGTTTCAGGCTCTCAATCTTCCGCGGGGAAACGCGAGAACTCGAGATCGAGGAGGCAACAGGCGATGTCTCTCACGTCTGGTAAGTTGCTCTCATGTTTGTTTTACCACATATGCTATTTAAACGGTTCGAAGAAACAAGCGAATAATTAGGGAAGTTTCGCCTAATGAATATGCGATCGTCAAAGTAATTACAGAGAGCTACGAGCATGAAAAATATCAAGGAAATCTTTTCACCATAATACCAACGTTTATTCACGATACGTTACTATTGGTAACCGTGACTAAGGCATTTCAGTTAAAAGAAACTGCCCTTTAAAATCGGAAGTCTAGTCAGAAGTCTAGCCAACGCAGATAATATGAACTGTCGACCCTTTTCAATCTATAATTAATTACATATGATTTGCTTGGTTTGACGACTCTTGAACAAACATTTTTCGCGAAATAAAATTCTTATAGTATTCTGCAAGTTTTAAATTCGGGTGAAATTAATAACGCTTCGACTGAAAGAAAGTTAAGGATACTTAACTTTGTTTTATAGTATCGTTTCACAGTATAGTATACGTTTTGGTATCGTTTTATCGATACTTGCTAAATCGAATCATGTATAATTCTACAATCGCGATTAATTTTTCCGAAAAAGAATCACGTTATCTAAAATGATTATAATTTTTACCTCATCAGGTCTCTGTTCACGTTGTGTCAATTACTCATCCACGTGCATCGCTTAGCTCGTTGACCAATCACGTTTTATTTGTTTCTGCGTTTGACCGACACGATTATTTACACACGTTAAAAGCGCTATTACAAAAGTTCCTGCAGTCTTCTAAAATAGCTATCGTATCCAAGGCTCTATAGTCGTTATATTTTCATCGGGCACGCTTGTGATATTAAATTGGGATAATCGCGACTGACCTAAAACCGGAATGCCTCGATGATCGAATATCGTAAAGCCAGTCGAGAATCGTTATTAAAGAACATGACCATTAACATCGCTTAGAGCGATCGATACTGTTCCAGAAAGATCGTGCTATCAGAATCGTCGATGAAGGATCGTAACTCGTTCCGCGAAAGTTACTTTTCATGAAATTTATCAACGACGCTCGGTTTCAATAGAGAGGGAGGCCGTAAGTATGGAGACAAGTAGAACGTGGTTTGTTCACGAGCACCTTAAAATATTTACTGGAGTGTAACAGGTGTAACTGTTTTATTACGAGATTTCTATTCTTTCTTTGGCTCTGTCACCTTCCATTCGATGCGTACAACAATCGATATACCGGTGTAACGTTAACGCTCTGCGTATGCGTACTGTCGAACTTCTCCAGGCTATCGTTTTTTCCCTTCGTATTTTGCGGTCGTGCAGCGCATTCGGCCGAGAATACGATCAATTTTTTTTATCCTTGGGAATATTAACTCGATATAATTTTCTTCAGTGTCAAGAAACATATTAGATTGTTGGTCTTCTTCAGCCATTATCTCCTTCTCCTGTAAACAGAATGAGACGCTTCAGACGATCGGCACTAACCTCTAAAATTTGTCTTTCGTACAAAATGATTGCATGTAACAGTTATATTGTTTACAACCGGATATACTAGTTACATATTAATTGGCTACAGATAGTTACTTCAATGGTTTTTCCGACATCTCGTTTTCTTTCCGTAAAATTTCAAGGTGACCTTCAAATTTTTTTATGGAACGTCCAACCTTTTATGGTAAATTTAAAAAAATACAAGTTTCGCGTTAAAAAGAATATTAAACTGTGCTTCATATTTTGCAGAATTCTCTTTACTATTTTTTGTTGGTTCAAGACTATTGTTAAAGTGTAATGCGTTTATTTTGTGCTGCGACACATATAATACTTCAACGACAAGTAACGGGACACACGTTCATTGGAAGTTATTTTATTATTTTTAAACACTAAGTAATACTATCCCCGAAGTGAGTCTCATATATTATGGAACAATTTCTGCCTAACTTCGAAAATTTGGCTCGAAACAATCCTACGAATGTCCAAGGTAGCCTATTCACGTGATCGAATCCGAATTTGCAGCGACGAAAGTATGCAATTTGCGACAAGGGTTCTGCGTCGTTATTGCGCGTTAAAACTTGAGCTCGTATTGTGCTACGAGTTTTCGTTATCGCTCGATCGGAATGCGAACGCGTGTGTAGCAAAATGTCTATCGTAACGTCACAATTGTTCGACGAATATGGACATGTTCATTAGAATCGGTACTTTTCTATGGTACGATTTTTGCATCGCTTCGTAGTTCCGTGAATCTCGAACAAAGAAGCATGCACTCATTTTAATTGGAATCGAATCAAAGACATCGAAGCATTCCAATAAACAGAAATTGAAGTATATAAATTGCTTGTCGTGTTTATAGTATACATTATAAATATTATAGCAGAAATGGTCGTAGTTTAGATTACGTACATATAACTACGTACATACATACGTGCTTAATATTGATATCGACCCCAAGTTTTAAATCCTTCTCGGTAAATACAATTAAGTAATTTGTTAATATAACCTAAAATAAATGAAAAATTGAAAAAATTGATACAAGAAAGATTGAATAGAAAGTACGAATGTAGATAAGAAAGTACATATATTTTCTTACAAAGAAATAATACTTACAACCAGTATAAAGTAACAATTAATTGGTAAAGTTTAATAAACTGATTGGACATGTGAATTACTTAAGTTTTGATTTTATATTAGACAGACCGCTTTATATATTTGACTAATTAATATCTAGCATATGTCAATTATAAGTATAATATTCTTGCACATAATATTCTTTGTAAAATAAAATTTGTCATCTGTAACTATATTTTGTATCAAATGTTCATTTTTTACATATTTTATTATATTAAGTATAGCGTTATATTTACCGAAGAGGATCCAAAGGGCTAGAGAATCAAAACTTTTAAGATTTAAGCTGTGCTTTTAAACTTGCTGTTATAATAAAAAGAAATATGGGAATACAAAGAATTTAACCGAATAATATAAAATATTTGCGCGATAATTTACAGAACCATTTGTTTCACGACATAAAAAAATAAAGCGCGTAACCATTGGTAAAGATCTGTGTCAAAACTTGAAAGTAACCATTCAGTGCTACGATTGTTATTATCATTTAATAGCTTAACGATTGTAATGCATGGAAGGAAACTTTTAAATTGTATAAAGGTTTCTGCTACACCTATAGTATCATCAAAATTACCTTATTCGAAATAAATAACAGATTTTGATCTATGCTTAATTTTGTTTGCATTGTTCGAAAATTATATACTTTATGAAATTTTTATGGATGTTAAATTAAAATCCAACAATTAAGAAGACGTATCTGACATACAAGTATTAAAATTATTCAAGTAGATGTACGTTACTTTCAGAGTATTTTAAAAATCACAGTACAATATTATTGTATCGAGTATTAAAACGTTTTGGATAGTTTCGTAAATCATTGTATATACTCGGTTTGTTGATACAGTTACTGAAATATAAAATTCGGTACAATTCGGAAACAATGTTAAAATAGGACATACATAGTACGTCGTAAAATGTGTTTACGCGAACCGATTTCGTATTGATTCAATACTAAATCCACCGCTGACATTTATAGGTCCTAAATATTTCGGAACACCCTATATACCAGGAGTCGCGCTATGCATTGCGTCCTTATCAAAATCGTTGACGCACCCTTAAGTGTTTTTTGAACGATTCCAGACATTACGCGATGCTCGTGCGTCTACCGATACACACACACACACACACAGACACACTTGGACCCGAGTATATTTATTCCTCTGTCATGTTGTTTAGCCAACGGTTTTGATGGCAATGGGAGAAGAAAAATAACACGCACGCCTTGCAGACGGTGAAATTACTTTTGCTACCACTCCCCGTTGCACTCGCGTGGATCAATAACCGTGGAGACCAACGTGATTCGTAACTGCTTAATTAGTTGCGCGGTCGGACAAAGCGATTCTTCGCGACGAAAATGTCTGCCGAATTGCTAGCTACATTCGAATCGAAACTTATCGCGAATCGTATCAATTATCGCTATGATAAATCATAAATGTTTAGTAATCTTACGGCCAGCTAGTTCGCATAAGGTTCTCCAACCCTCTCATTTATCAATTCTCTTCAGAAAATAAGTTCATTATTATATAAAATAACGAAAAATTTTAAATAAGAATCGTAACATTAGAGAAACGTGGTCGAAGAAATCTATAACTTAAAATACGTTGTAAGTTTCGACGTTCTTCTAGTTCTATAATTTTTATTTAAAATACCATAATTAGTTTATGAAAAGGCCATTAAACAACGAAGATATTTCGAGATGCTTTTTCTTGCGACTCGCCCTGTATAATTACAAATTTAATATAACTTATTTTATTAAACTGTTTGTACGTAATATTCGATAAGTCCTCTATGTATTTCGATGTTTGTTGACTATTCTATTCCATAAATCAAATTACATACTCAAATTCAATTGTACGTGATAATTAAATTCCAATTCGAGCACTTCCTATGAAACCAAGCAGCTCCACATTCCTGGAGTATAAAAATGGCTGAAACTCGAAAACAAGGTCAAATATGTATGGCACACCTTCGTACCATATGAAGTGCCGACATGAGCATCACATGTTACGATACACCCTGTATAAACTTTGTTCATAGTGTGTCGTTTACTTCTTGATAAATAGTACTATTACACGGTGTGTATCACAGTCGTATTCACAATTTTTCCGTAAAAGTTCGACAACCTCCAGTGTTTCTACCTCTACACTATGCCGTAACGTTTGTTATTTACATCGTAATCGCGCACCTATCTTGGGATCTGCAATGTATTATTCATTTCGAAAAAGCAGTCTTCCGATGTATCAGACGCAATTCTTTTTCATCGGACTTCGTGCAGCTTCGCTGCTCGCTTGTCCCCTGTTAAGTTTTCATTAGACGCTGTACTGTTCAATGTCAATTAGTATAATATGTTGCAAATTATTCGAAGCCGTGCTAGGGCGTGTTTTGCGGTAATCCTTTAGAAGCATTCGTTGGTAACGAAAACGGTAGATACGATATCGTTGAAATACAAAGTATTCGCGTTTAAACAATTTTAGTATCCACAGTTATCGCGCATTATATTTTCTTGATACCAGATATTCACAGGGGTAAACGTCGTGGTAAAAATTTAGAAGCAGTTTAAAAAAATTCTCTCCGATTGGACGAAGATTGATTTTTTCTCGACAAGGATTTATTCGCAATCGAATATTTAATGCTTGAAATGGAATGCAGACTGAGCGAAGTCATAACAAATCTCGACTTGCAAACGATTTGGAATTCAAATCAATTTCCCACTAAATTGAGTACAAATTGAATATTGAACCGGTGTTGCAAGCATACCACCGGAAAGTTGGCTTATTTAAGTTTCGATTGTGGTCAAGCCTCGGTTGATTTTTACTTGTATCATAATTCACAGGCAATCGTGTATCGATTTCCTGTCTCGCTAACTTAGTTTGGAGTGTACAGTTACAAAACACCTCCGTAGCATTTGTTCCGATTTTTAGATTTTTTTCCCATCACTTTGATCGATATTGGCAGATTTTTTATTTTTGTAGATCCGAGTACTTTATTGTATCGAAATTAAACGAATAATATTTGCAATTAAATTATTTTTGAAATTATATCTGGAATTGAAAGTGAAACGATTGCTACTGAAGTGAAATTTTCCTTAACTAATGACTGAAAGATATTAAGTAGCATGTTTTATAAATTTGTTATACATAAAAAGTCATTTTTTACATTGAAAAACAATTGTGTATTTTTTCAGATAATAAGAGCAACGAATTGCTGTTTTCGTGAAAAATTTTAAATAAACTCAATTTTTTAATTTTCACTTTGTGTGCAACCTGAACGAAAACATATTTAGTTACAAAAGAGGCCTGAACAACGAAGTTGATAAATTTTGTCTTTAATTTTCCTTGAAATCAGCAGTTTGCTGCTTTTATTATTCAAACAAATATATAATTGTTTTTTAACGTGTTTCATGAACGTTGTGTTACTTCTCGTATGACGCAATCTATCATTATTTATATAATTATAATCAATAATACCCACTAAACAACGTTATTTACATTTTTTAATAACAGTAATGTAAGCAAAAAGCAGTTTTGACTTCATTGATTACGTTTTTTAAAAATTTGCTTAAAGTTTGCTTAAAAAAGGTTTTCTTTTTTCTTTACTTTGTCCTCGTTGATCAAAATTATTCAAGTAGTGTCAAGTTCCATCGCATTACCTGAAAAACAATACAGCAACGTTATATAAAAGGATTTGAGCATCAAAAAGTAAAAAATAAAATTAATGTATTGTATGTTGTGTGTGTGTGCAATAAATTGATTTTAAAAACATGAAAGGACAATAAAGTAGTTATGTTAAATAGGAGTAAGATTATGTTGGAAACGTAGAGCAACAAAACTTATCACTTAATAATTAATATGTCGTGATATTACTAGTTAAGTAATTTATTGTACAACGTTTTCGGTACAATTATTTTGATCATCTTCGTTAGATTAAATTACATTTGTCTAGAAAGAACTTAAAACAATATAGAATATAAGGATAGAAAAAAAATATGTGTAAAGCAAAGGGGAGAAATTAAATTATTTTCATAAATATAAACGAAAGAAGCCATTTGAATAAAAATAAATTTTGAGTAAAATGTATATAATAAACGTAGTAAATAATTCCCACTTAAAATATTACGCTATTTTTCATAATTTGTTGTACTCGTTGTCTCGCACTTTTCACGTCAACTTTATAACATTTTTTTAAACGATCGATAATGTAAGTTATCTGTGCCTACTAGTTCACCTCGGAAGTTAGTCAAGCATCATTAAAAATTACAACACACGCACACAATAGGAAAAGTTACGAAGGAACAAACATACGTGTTTTAAAAGTAAAAATTTGCGATTAATTAACTATAACCGTTTCGTATTTAATATTGATTAAGATATTAATCTTATAAAATTCTTCAATCTTCTCCTTAATCTGCTCGTAATTTTACTCGATCATTCTAAAGCCCATAAACACTCGTATAAGGAACGTTTAAGAAAGCATTTCCAAGAATACGTTACTGAAGCAATGCGATTAACAACTGTATTATTATTCTTATCTCATCTAAAACCAGCAGAGAAACGAGTACAATTCTTGCTGAAAATGTACATACTATAGAAAAACGTTTTCTTGTATCTTCAAGGGAATATACTAATTCAGGGATTGATAAAACATATTTTGAGAAGCATCTGTATGACTTTAACAATTTGTACATTGTTTCGTTGTCAAATGCCAAATACACTAACATTTTCTCTTGTAGGGAACTATAGAAAGAATCTTTGTATGGAATTACATCATCAAATAAAAAATATACAAATAATTTTGTAATCAGCTCATCAGTGAATGAAAATTCGCTATTATATTAAGTATTTTTTAGTCTTTCTCTTCTTTCTGCTTTAATTTTATGTCATTGTTCAAACTTCTTCACACTTTCTACATACTTTCAACCACATTTCACCGTTTATATATTTATATTATTGTGCCCATGGAATTACTTCCTGCCCTATTTTCTGTAACTTTTAATACGTTTGAAAAAAGCTCCAGGAAAGAGAGCCTTATTTTAAAGTCCTATGCAATTATTCTACAAATTTCTTTTCGCACCTACGTATTAAAGAAGAGAATTGAATACCTCCAAGCATGTGGCATTTTCGAATTCTGAAAAGCAACAAATACGTTCGAGCATTAAATACGAACCGTTTAAAGAATACCTTCGTTCGTCAAATGTTGATTTTTTGTGTTAATATTCCGTATAAAAATAAGTAAAAGATCACCCTGCTATGTCGATGGAAATGTCTCACTCTTCGTTGCCAAAATCTCAGTATTGTAACTATCGTTAATTTAAAATGATAGCAACTGAGCCGGGTTACTACGTTACTCGAATCCGAGCTGAGAAAAAGCGAATGTTTTCGTAAAAACGTTCTTCCGCTCACAATTAGCCGAGTATTATTAAACCATCTCGCCGTGGAGAAATGAAATACATCGGTTAAGTGTTTATTAGAAATTAAACTGCGCTGCTCGTTTCTGTAACATTACTTCCCGGTACTGAACCTTGCCACATTCATTCTTCTGCTCTACTAATTTGTCGGCGGCACCATGGCGGTGAACAATGAAATTTCACTTACAAGTCAAACAAGAGAGTGAGAACACGCGAACATTTTTCTGCGGGTCGTTCTCTCTTTCTTTTCTTTGAAAACATACCACGTGAATTGGTGGTTCATAAATATTCGATAACTTGATCACTTTAGAGACAAATTGTTATACTTGAAATAGGCAATGATTGAAATCATTAATGAGACATGAATGAGAATGTTGTCGTGTTACATTATTAAGAAATTTAATTGTGCATATTTATCCACAATTTTAGTGGTCATTTCCATGTTACAGTACTTGAATGTGTCCAGTTGAATCAGTATACGTTGCTGTCCAATATATTATAGATTAGCTATTTTTTAATAAAATGAAACAAACCAAGTACACTATTTACAGGACAAAGATAAGAGAAAATATTCGTAATAATATTCATAATTAAAACAAAAAAATAACAGTATTCCTGAAGTGGTTAAATGTTCTCGATTATGAGCTACGATACTGTGCAAAAGGTTTGTAAGAGTTTTTGAAAGAAGATCTTAAATAATTACAAACTCGAAGTAATGCAACGACTTCCATAATTACCCTATCTCAATCTGATAGAGAAATTGCGGAATAAATTAAACGGAAAAATTAGTGGTATTTCAAATTTGAAAAAGATCTCTGGACACGATTAAAAAAACTCTTTATAAAACTTTCGTAGTTAGCACGAGCTATTACTTTTCAATGAATACAAGCATGTAGATGAAAAGAATATTCATTTTATGACATTACTTCATCGTAAAACTTTTATTGTATTGTGCAACTTGATTTTTATATGATACGAAGACTTTCTACTGATATCATTTTTATTGGAAAGGACTTTTACATCGTGGTAACATTGATACACCATTGACATGATTTGCTAAATGTCTAGATGTTTATAAATGTTAATGTACCAGCAATGTACAACAGCAATCTGGGTGTGGGAGAACTGTTACATAAAATTACGAGTCATGGAGCAAAGTGGAACGCGCACATTTGACCCGTACATGAGCCACTTCTTCTTCGAAGATTGTGTAACGTTAAGTTTCGCAGTTTCAGCGTTAAAATGCATACCCTTTCCCTCTCTCTTTGTGAATTTCAAAGTTGCTGTGTTTAAACGACAAAAAGTTACGGTTCTCTGTTCAAAACTTCTTTAATATTCCGAGTCCAAGATCAAACTAGTTCAGTATATTAAATTGTTTTATCACGTTGCTTTAACTTATTATGCAAATATTGTCTTGTTGGTTCACATCTTGTTCGGTCGTTATCTTTTGTTAAAATATTTTGTGGAGACTATTAATTGAATGTTTTTTGAATATAGTCTTGTTTCGTATAATTTCTATGGCGGGTCGTTTGGACAATTTTTCTTTGTTTTGTACTTTTTCGCAAAATATTCTATTATCTTTCCAAACATTCTTAGTTTTGAGATTATAATTTCCACGTTTTTGAACCATTTTCGTAAAATACTCTATTTTCTCTAGAATAGTTTTAATTCTGAAATTCTAATTTACACATTTTGTGCGCGTGTGTCATGGAGAGTTCGTGTTAGTACAAGGTACTATCGACTATGTTTATTTTAATTTTTAACGTGATTTATCAACTATTAGCATTTCTACAGTTGAATCCCATACGTTCGCGCACAGTTGACTATGCCATTGCATGTTAAGAGTTTGTTTCCTCTGTTTAGCTTAGAGTGTTCGACCGTTAGGTAGTTACATGGTTTTCCTTTTTATTCTAACTTATTCTATTCTCTATTGAATACAAGCTTCCGCCTTAACATCCTATGTAGATACATGCTTAAGTGTTTAACCGCATATTCTAGAAGTATATATCTGTCGATTAAATATACAGAAGGTCTTGTTTGTAAACCAGTTTGAAAGTCAAGATTATAAACTGGAATTATTTCAAGATAATTTTAGCACAAATGAAAATAGTCCAAGAACCACAGATTGGATCAATATAGATGTATATTTCACAGTATTGTACTTAAATTTAACAATGTCGATGAAAAATACTGACACTGGACATTACTTAAACAAACAATCCTATTAATAAGATGTAACAAATAAATTTCAAATTCGACAACAATTCTTTCGATAACTGCAAAAATTATAATGCAATATTAAAAATTACATCTCAGATATTATCAAGGTCTGAAGTTCTTAGTACAGGCTAGCTAGTGTACTGAACGAAAAACAAATTATTTGTTTAAAAAATGACTCGATTAAATTTGTGTTACGCTTCCTTTACATTTATTCTTATGTCTCTATAAAATTCCTTTAATCAAAAGTTAAGACAACATTTCACACAGTATCATTTATTTCCATTTAGTATTTACGTTTAAAGAAATTGTACGGTATTGAGAGTATTTATAATAATATATTATATTATTTTCATTAATATATAATATTAATAATCGCATTTTATTATATTTGAATATGTTACTTCAAACATTGTAACTTGTTCCCCGATAGCTTCTTTCAAATCCCACCCCATTCGCAATTTTCGACCGAAAACTGAAATTTATAATGAATTCTATCGATCTTTCATTTCGAATTCGTCTAAAATGTTAAAACAACCTTCTCCGAAGTACTTAATTTAACGTTGGCATTTTGTAGTGTTTACTTAACACGTTTTCATAAAGTTTCATAAAGTTAATTTATTGCTTTAGTAGCCTTCCCAGTTTTCACGCCCTTGTGGAACTCATAAAGCATTACATATCCTATACTTTATGGACAATCTGTTTGTAGATCTCAATCGGTTCAATAATTTATGTGACATTCGAATAAATAAACAATGTAGCATAGAGATAAATCAAGCAACAGTTGTTAACAATAAACAATGACGTCCATTATTTGGAAAAAATTAATTATGCATAACCCGAATATATTAATTTAAAGTATCGCATTTCAGAGTTCTATATCATGCCAATAAATTTGTGTTATTATTGTATAAAAATCCGATTATTTATTTATATTACTTGTTCGTGCTATTCGTATAATTTGAGATATTTCTAAAATGAAATATTCAACTTAAGGAATCAATTAGTAACTACAAAAAAACGCGATATAAACTTCAAACCACAGACTTTTTTTATTCGAGAAATATAACATTTTAGAAATTCTAATGTTAAAAAAAATAGGCGAAATCACTTGATGCAAAAACAACTGTAGGGATAAAGCTACTATAGCTGTAGAAATGATTTGCTGATAACTGTAACACTTAGCAACATGTTCAATCGTGTTCAAACTCCATCTGCTATGAATGTTAGGACATTGAGTCGAAGTATTATTACATTAAATACTATACCGAATTCTATCTTAAATTCTCCAGAAAGACAAGCCTGAAATTGTTTTCAGTAGTGTATTCGAGGTTTTCTTACAATTGATATTGTTTAATCCAGGTATAAGACATGCCCCGTTTTCGAAGAGTATTTCGACATTTATGCTACGTTCCATTGTCAAATCCTTGATAAAGTTAACTGTAGTGTCGGAGACATTATTTTACCGCGGGGATAAGTGAAACACGTTATGAGAATTGGACAGCTCATTTTCAAACGAAAAACACTGGTTGCTAAGTGACCAATCCCAACATACTCCAACGAACAGTGTTTCCGTACAAACATCGAAGTTGCAATAAGCTTTCGTATTTTCGACACTTTCTTCAATTGGCCAGTCGCTTTTCGTTAACAAACCCGTCTGTACCTCTAAATAAATCGCAATCCGTGTCCTGGTTCGCAATCGTGCAAAAATAAACTCGAATTCTCTGAGAAACTTAGCTAACAGAACCGAAGTTATTGTACCAATTTTCTCCGTAGAATGCAGTCCAGAGGTAAAGCTTTCGTTGCGCAGATAATGCAGGTATTCGCTTCCACGAGGTGAAAGTATCAACGAAACCTTGCATGGAATAATCCCTGCAGCAACCCAATAAACGTGTTGCAAGCTTCGCGGCACCAGTTGCGACCGCGACGACTACTTTCTTGAACTGAAATAAACGAAGCAAGCTATCTCGGTGTCCAGTCTCGATACCCTCGTTCAAACGTTACACCGATCCTGTTAATTCGCAATGCTTCGAGCATGCTTGGCATAATTCCGCGTGTTCCAGCAACGCACCAAATCGCTCCGTGTACGTATACACGTACGCGCAGCGTTAAATTAAGTACTTCATAGAAGCTTGTTTTAACATTTTAGACGAAGTTCGAAATGAAAGATCAATAGAATTCATCATAAATGTCAGTTTTCGTTCGAAGATTGCGAGTGGGGTGGGATTTGAAAGAAGCTATCGGGGAACAAGTTACAATGTTTGAAGTAACATATTCAAATATAATAAAATGCGATTATTAATATTATATATTAATGAAAATAATATAATATATTATTATAAATACTCCCAATACCGTACAATTTCTTTAAACGTAAATACTAAATGGAAATAAATGATACTGTGTGAAATGTTGTCTTAACTTTTGATTAAAGGAATTTTCTAGAGACATAAGAATAAATGTAAAGGAAGCGTAACACAAATTTAATCGAGTCATTTTTTAAACAAATAATTTGTTTTTCGTTCAGTACACTAGCTAGCCTGTACTAAGAACTTCGGACCTTGATAATATTTGAGATGTAATTTGTAATATCGCATTATAATTGTTGCAATTATCGAAAGAATTTGAAATTTATTTGTTACATCTTATTATTGCACGTGCTTATTATGCACGCATACCTGGGTGTTCCTCCTATGCGCGCATACCGTCATACGTTCACCGTGCTCGCGTTTCCGTGCGCGCGCCCGAATAGAAAAAGAACTCGGGAATATTTCGATGTCACGAGGAACGAACGCGGTATTACGACCGGTCTACTCGGTATTGAATTTAAGCGCGTGTCGTAACGTCGGAGGCACGCTGTGCCGTTTCCCGCTCGCAATCGCCCGTTTTACAGAAGCGTAACAGGTATACGTGGCGAACGTTACACCGCGTACACACGTACGCTCGCTTCTGTATCGTAATAATGCTGTACACGTTTCGCGGCATGACTCGTGCATTATACGCGAGCGCAGCACGTACAACGTAGCTTCCGAGCCGCTCGCGGTGCCTTCGTACCGTTTTTGCTCGTTAGCTCCGTGGACCTCGATACCGCGGTTACTTTTTGAGATACGTTCGAGCCACGAACGAAATTGAGACACGCGTGTTTCCGTTCTACGAACTTGGAACATCTTCGATCGAACACCGTGCGAACCTTCGAGACGCATTATTTGAGAATTTCCTTGATTCGTAACAAATATATTCGTGAAGGGGTTACACTCTTTGAAAAATAATCTAGAGAAAATTTTATTCCTTTGTGTTCATATTTTCCCTTTTAAGGGGAAACTAGTACTTGTTAGTTTTTAAATTTACCAATGAAATAATACGGTAAGAGTGTCGGATACAAGATCCGTAGATGTTACGAATCGTGGTATCGGTTTGAATTGTTTCTTGTTTCGAGACAAGTAACTCGTTCCTGAAGAGGTTAAATAAATAGTTGGATGATGGATGTTACTCGAATAATTTTCAAAAATTGTCGATAATAGTAATTATTTTTAATGTGTATTAATAATGTTTATTACTTAATCGTAGTAATTTCATAATCGGCAATTGTTTAAGAAAACTTATACTAAAGTATATAATAATAATCCGTAGATTAGAATGTGTTTTAAGGTATGAACGATATATACCGGACCAATAATCATAAATTTCTCAAGGACGTTTAAGTTTCCCACGAAATTAATCCATACGATTTTCCATCGTTAATAAACTCTAACAGATTGAGCTGCACACTATGTTATTTATATATTTGAATGTCAAACGAACACGGAGATTGTCGATAAAGTCACACGAAACAGGCACATACGTACTTATTTATACTACTTTATGCATTCAATCAGGATGTAAAAACCAAAATATGCTATAAAAGTAATCATTGATGTTTATAGAAGTATGCCACGTACTGTAATATATTAGACCTTCAACATGTTCCAAAGAATATGTTTTTAACTTCCCAAAAGATCGAAACGGAAGATACATAATATTTAATATGGACTTAAAACTTGATTATTATTATTACCAGGTACAGACGTATATATTTATTACGCAATCGGAAGAAAGTGTAGATATTGTAACAAAAAGTTGTGACACAATACAAAAGACAAGATATAGCCAGAGGCTGATATCAACCTTTTCAGAAACGAATTAATTTGCTCGAAATAAACAGTAATTCAAATTGTTATTAACCTATAATATCTATCAATCTTCTGACTATTATATCATTGAGTAATGCAATTATGAATTCACAATTTTAGTTGTTACAATATTACGATAAATAACTTACAAACGTACATGTATTTACATTTGTACATATGTACACCAATATATCTGAAAAGGTTAACCGAATCTCAAAGTTATGCACGAAACCAAAATATAAATATACAACAAAATGAGATAAAAAAAACTAAGAAAGATAGACAAAGTGTCAATGAATAAAAGATCATATGTTTAAATGCAAAGTAAAGGATGAATAACAAACAAGGACATTCTATAGTGAGAAAATATGAAAAAGTAGACTGTCTGGAATTTAATTGTATAATCGTATACTTATAATCGTATATTTAATTTTATAAAAGACGTATAATCGAATATGAAAGTTCTTGCAGATTAAGTAACAAAGATAACTTGACTTTGTAAAGAGGGGAGGTTGAATCACTATTGGAAACGTACAATCGTGTTATAAAAATAAATTAAATTAATAATTATTAAATAATTTATTAAATTAATAATTTAAAATCATCCGTTAGCTGGCTTCGTTGGACAATTGGACTGAGTGAAACCCGAACTGATAAGAAAGAAAGTGTTTTATCGCGACAATGCATTGCATCGGTAATTTTGTTAAAATTTGTAAAATTGGTTTTTCAATTGTTCCATATGTCACATATTCGCCCGATATAGATCCACAAAACTTCTATATTTATTCTCTGCATTGAAAAAATTCTTGACTGGACGTCAATTTCCAATGGATTATACATAATGAAGACACAAGGATGTTGCAATATCGTTAGACCAAGTTCACTAGTCTTAGGGGAAATTATATTGAAAAATAAGAAACAATTTTTTTACTTTAAAAGTTATTTAGCGCTATTGTCATTTGAGTGGACAATAAGCACTTTTCGTTGAAGTTGCCCGATTCGCTAAATGGAATGTTATTTTATGGAAAATAGGGATAAATGGAGTGCATCGAAAAATAATGTTTACCCATATGCATTTACGCGAATGTAGAACTATTTTTCCAATCATTCTTCCAAATATTCATTTTCGAAATTTTAGAATATTCTGTTCAATAGACTTTCTTTGTGAAATGGAAAGAAATCCTTTGCAATGTCCCCAATGTTAACTATTATTAGCAATGTCCTAAATATTAGCAATAAATTATACCTTACACAATACGTGGAAACATAATTAATGTATGTGTTATATTCGTAAACATGATTGATTTATGGACCCCGGGAATATTCAATGATGGCAAATACAGCTGTGCTTGCTTAAAAAATAGTGCCACGCTCTAATTAAGTATGCAGTAAACAAAGAGCAACGGTGAGCAACGTTACATGCGTTTGAAACGTAATTTATTTTCAAGAGTGAAAAACTATGTAGGTACTGCACTTACTGTAACGTTACTTGGAAAGTCGACGGACACAGTCAGCAGGTTCGTGTCGACGACTTTTAAAATGCGTGTCACTTTTTTGCGATATCAGGAAACGGTACCTGGCTGACGAGCAAAAGGCATAATAATATTCTCCTTCTCCGTTCATTTCTTATGCCTAGAATGCACATAATGTTGAACGATCGATTTTTTCCACGACATCCAACTTCAGTTACACTGTTACTTAACGTCATTGCGCCACGTACGTTATTTTCCAACACCTTACGAACCGTTAAAATTGCTTGTAACCGAGTATCCTTCGACTAAATGCTTTTTAATTTCTCCAACGTATGACGTTATTGTCGCTTATGACCTTCAGATACAGGCGGTTCAATATCGACGACATGGGGTCACGGTACTCGATATTAATAAACTTACGGTCGTAAACTTTCATAGCGTCGTAAGATTCAGCATCATTAATCTTAAGAATGGGAATGATGCATTGTGAAACATTAGTAATTTCCATCTCTGCCTAAAATATTCCAAGAACATTTTGAAAAGAGAGATTATAAACTTCGAATCGATATTTAAAATCAAAGTTAGTAAATTTTCGATATGTAAATTCCTTGAAGTCTCGTGCAGGACAACAATATATATTGCATTCGCACGTGTACCTTCGTGTCTTTTGTCGAAATAATATTAATAAATTTTATTTTAATTTCAAATACTTTTATCTGCTATCTAACTAATTCTACGAATTGTGTCGCAACTAACAGTATATTTTACTGTAGTTTTACGATATGTCAATGTTAACCACCAGTACTGTTACGCGTGAAGAAAATTCGTTCAACGTCATTGCTTCTCATAACTATTCGTATACTGTTATACAAATAGCATAATATTCTAGTAATTTCGTTGAACGATATTTGTTCAATTTCAGTCAGAATTCGTTACATTCGATTAAATTGCTCCCTATTAAAAATGTTCAACAACAGCAGTCTACGTACATCGCATTTACTCGATAAGATTAAACTAGAGTCGAAACTTGAATTACTAATTCCACGTGAAAAATTGTAAATTCTACAAAATTTCAGAGGCACCGGTATTACACAACGAATGAATGAGTGTGGGAATGATTTTTCCTGAAAATGTGTATTTATATATCGTGATCACTATCTTTTTGTTTAAACCAAGTCGCGCTTCGATTGAGTAATTTGATAACTACGAACCAACATTTATTGATGCAAAACATTCAGTTGATACCTGCTAACGGCGCGAGTGCTCGATTTAATCAGTGATGGGTGCGCAATAGCGTTTTCTAAAGGAAAAGTAAATTGGTGCAAGATTGACTGAAAAGGCATTGTACGTTGAACGGAAATCGCGCGTTGCTAGACTGTGATTCGAATAGAAAGTTTTCTTGAATTTTCAAACACGTTCAACTAATTTCATTGATTATTTATAAATCCGTGGCAACTTAAGAGATTAATTCCAAATCTAAGTAAGAAACCAACTGCGATCGATAAATGAAAATTTCTTCCACTCGATTTCTTGGCAAAATTTATACTTGTGTAAAATTCAAATATTTAACACAAAACTAGCAAAATTGTTCAATGAATGATAAAATCAAAGTACAGATTCTGCAAAAATTGAAACACACGTAAAAGGTTTTCCAATAAGAGCGACAGAACTTTGAATCGAAATAAAATGAACACAAAAGAAAATCTGATGCTTGTTGTTTTATTTTGAAGAATATTTAACGACATTATGCACGAAGTGCAATATCGTTTAATCCCACCGACCACCACGATTATATTTGGTGAGGCAAATATGACAAAAAAATCCGAGGAATGCTTTATTCTTGAGAAGGTCGTGGTGTCAATTAATTTGTAACACATCTCGACAACACTTTCCCATAGTGCAAAAATATTCTCTTCATTTCTAGCTCTACATTGACCTGGCCAACACATGTTAGAATAGGTTAATCTAATTCGTTGTTTGAATCGATTAAGAATTTTGATAATAAATTGTAATCAATCTTCGGTGATCTGTAAAACATTATCGAGTACAAATATCGCATGACTCTGATAATTCAATAACAAACATGGCGGCTGTGACAATTCCAAATTCTATCGCTCTTATTGGAAAACCCTATATTTATGCAAGGCTCGAAAGATTATATCATAAGGATTAAAAGATAATTTAAAAATGCTATTGAAAATTATTTCGGCCTTGAAAAGTTAAACAAGAGTCGTTCAAAAAGTGTATAAGGAAACAAAAGAAAAGAAAAGAGAAAAGAAAGAAAATCGAGAAAGACTTTCAAAAATAGTTTTCTTATAAAATAAAAATATTTCGACAGTTAAAATTGTAAAAAATTTTATCTCGGGGTCGTTAACCGTTTGCAAACCAAAAAATCTGCTAATAAGATAAAGTCAGCGAAAAAAATTGGCTTAACAGCCCTCCTACTTGTTGCTCTGCAACAAGAGAGAAATATAATATTTGTCGATAAAAGCAAGTTCAAATCGAATGTATCTGACGTTTCGAATTCCTTTTTTCATGATTTGAGACTAAAAATACTACTCTCAAGTAGTCGTTAAATAGGAAGTGATTGTATAATGATACATTTACGAGCTTACTACCATGACAGAACAGGTATAAAGTTTTTATACCTTTCTATCAGTAAAAACAGTAAAAAGGATGCATAAGTAGAAAAGCACTCTGTATTGCAAATAGCAAATATTAAAGGTAACAGGATAATACTTGTTTATCAAAAAATATATATATTATCTTAGCAATAGCTTACTTGTTCGCTAGAATATATAAATATAGTCGAAATCTTGTGCCGACTTAATAAGAAACCTAGATTAGGTTAAAAACAATAAAATAGATCTAACGTTAATTGTTCGGAATGTATCATAGGTAAAGTGAAAACAATAATTTTTATTAAACTCTCTAGAACATTAATTACAATTCGTACATCTATATTTTTACCTTATTTTTTGGTCCTCGTTAAGGAACTATAATGAAAATTTTGTAATTAATAAGTGATTCAGGTTGAAGTCAGTCCAAGAGTATAACATGGCTAGAATATCACATCCTTTAAGAATAGAGCAGCAAGAAAGGTAACAAATAAATATAAATCGTTAAGTAAACGTTTAGTTGATATCCTGTATCGTAAACGGGGCCTAATATAATGTTAATATAATGATTTCTTTTATTACTGTATATCTACGTTATGTACGATTACTTGTTATCATTTTGTATACTGGGATATCTTTTCACGTTGTTACATATTTAGGTTAACAATTGTGGAATAAAAGATACATATTTGTGTTATATGTACTATCATTTGGTTCCGCACTGTAGATGAACGATCGCTCCATTCATACTTGGAATCTTTCTCCTGTAAGTCGACGAACTTTCCGTTAAAATTGAAATGATTTCTTAATATATAGAATATCTAAAAAAGAAACAAATAATAATAAACACTCCACAATCGTTTCAATCTAGTCTACCAATTTCTTTTCGTAATTTGAAGTAATTACTGTTTAACCGATGAAAAATATCTGCTATTAAAATGTTAAAAAGAAAGTTTAATAACATCTAGTTACAATTACGACCTATTATAATTTAATTATAATTAATTACATTTTACGTAGTGAATCAATAAAAATTCTGTGTTTGTCTCTTGTATTCACACATTGAGAAAAGTAAATCAAATTATAGAAGAGTAACAATTAAAAATAATTTAAAAAATGAAAAAAATTAATTATTTACAAAAATGTCTGAGTAAATGTCATTTCGAAATAACAAATCCACGATTCTAAAACTAACAATTACAAATCGTGTAAAAAATCTAATGAACAAATTATTTATTAAAAAATATTTCGACTAAATTTCCTTTCGATATATCAAAAATCCACGATCCTGGAACATTTCAATTTGGAAAGTTCAGATGTCGATCATTCTTAACAGAACTATTTAGTCCTCGTTACAACGCAGAATGATCGAACGATCTGTTATATGATTCAGGGTTGTACGTAAAAGCGTGAAACAACCGTCAAGTTTCCTAAAGGAGTTCATGATAAAATTTCTCTTGGAAACTCATCGTCTTATATCGATGCCTAGTTGAAAATGACGTTCCAATGTCAATTAAGCAGAACTCTGTAAAACTTTCGCCCACGTATGTGGCTCGTGTATGCCACGTTCCAAGTACGGTATTTATCCAACCATGTGGGTCTTTGTTCGTGTACACGTGGTACCACTCACCGATGTATGCATGTACCGTGGATTCGCTTGAATAGCACGAGTTACCTTTTCCAGCCACTTCGCTCTACGGGGAATTACAGAATTGGAAAACTGAATAGTACGTGGTTTTCATTGCAGTGCACGCATTAATTCGCGACGAATACGCTTCAATCCACAGCTTTAATAACTTAATTAGTCCGTACGGTACTTGCTTGATAATGCGGCTGAAATGTTTGTGTCATTTAAAGCGTGTAAACACAGCCTACCAGAAAGAAGTAATTACGTTACTACGAATAGAAGAGAGTTGGTTCTCAGATCATAATTTCTTCTGCATTGTATGCTGTAGAATTAGCCTAAGAATCAGTAGAAAACTGATAAATATTAATATCAGTTGCGGATTAAATGTCATCCGTGTTAATTACTGTCAGTTTCTGTATTCACTTCGTTTGCTCCGCGCGATTTCTAACTTAGGCTTCTAAATCGTGTGATCTGCAATGCGGTCTTTTAAAGTACAAGTGGATCGAGTCAAATTAATTTTCACATCGCTTTTTCTTCGACTTTATCTCAGTTTCAATGAAGAAAGAAGAGTTTTCTCGAACTCGTAGTTCTTTAATAATGGCAGAATGATTTCTAATATACCTAAATAAGTGGCAAATGTGAAGCATAAAACATACGAGTTACGAAAGGCATCTTTCTCGCGTGAAGTTCCTACAACCATTCACCTTGGCACACATTTCTCGCACTTGCTCATAGAAATTGCATCTGAAATATAAATACGATACTAAAAATCTCTGTAATTCTTTGAATGGTTACACATTCTTGTATTTCGTCGGGATTACTCTTATTCTAATATTATCGAAGTGAAATAATGTATAAACATTTGATGGAATACGTAACGAAGGCGTTCAACGTTATTATATAATAGTGAGATTTACGATACATTATGCCTGATATAATTCGTGTAATAAAAGTAGTAATATTATTTTACTGACAGATTGTATCGTATTTTATAATAATTATATTTTAATGATAACATCCTCCGAATCTGAATAAGACAAATCTTTGAAAATTGTTAATAATAAGAAAGTAATTAATATAGTACAATATATTACGTAAAATATCTGCTGTATAAGTAAATGATAGAATAGCAAATACAATTGTCAGTAATAATAATCGAATTAAAAAGCATTCGTAGAAAACACATTACGTATAATGCTTCTCGATGTTTCTTAAAAGTAAAATGATTTTGATTTTTTGGTACAATGAGCACCAGTGCTGAAAACGATCATATTTCATCGTTTCAGGCAATATGAATTATCCTCCTTAGGCATATAACGATAAAATAATAATATAATATATATAAACTAAGGAAAACCAAAAGATATTATACAATAGACAGAAACTCTTCAATAGTATTATGATGTAGTTAATCGAATTAAAAATATAAATTAGTTAAATTATTATTGCACCTACAAAGAGATAATATTATATTATCTCGAAATGAAAACAAATCAATGTCGAGTATGTGATATATTCTTGAAAAATACAGAAAAGAAAAATGTTCTTCACCTATTGTGAATTGTTACCTTTCTTTTTCTAACAATTACTGCTAATTCTTACATTTTAGCGAAAAATACTAAATTTAGATTTGTCCGAAAATGTTACATCATTCTAGAATTACGAATGATAAAATAAGTATTAACGTACGAATTGTCATCTTTTAACACTGTCGCCTCCCATTGTATTTAACTTTCATTGTGGTAAAGATGCAAACAAAACTATTTAAAATACGAATATTCTTCGTGTTTTACGTTTAAAATCGAAAATTTCTTTAAAAATTACTTAAAATGTCTAAAATCTTCCTGTATGTATTTTTTATATTTTATCTAAGAAAAAAGTGGACAACCTACTAAGTATTACTACAGTTACTGAAACGATGAAGTAAATATATCAAATTAGAGTCACGGAAATGTTAAAATCTGTTAATAAAGAGTTATTAGTAGGTGAAGCTTATAAAATGAACGCACAGTGCACATTCTTTAATTGCAACGATGCTTCGCACAAATTTTTCGAAGAATCTTCGGGCTTCTTGCATTTCAGGTATTTCATTGTTTCGAAGTTATAGAATGACGAAGTTAAAGATACCAGAGTTCTTCCTAAAAATTTCATTCGAGATATACTATGAACAATAAATGTTTACTCTTACTATTAATCGCTTAAAGAAACATTTTCACTAAAAGTTACGTTCAATTCTACCAAACTGTGATTTACAACTATAAAATCATGCTTTATAAAATCATGCTTTATTAAATATTTGTACTAAAGATTATATTTTCGATAGTCAATCGAATTAACGTTTTTTCTGTAACGTAATTTTTTCGTCGATAAACCTTATTTTTGGCGCAGTTATAATGCGAAATTAAACAATCGATAAACTCGATGTATTTTTAACACAGAATACTTAAGCGTAGCTGCAATATCATCCCTTATCATAGTTTCGTGGCGACGGAACCTTGAACGTGAAAGTCCACGCATTACTCGTGCCGGAAGATAGAAAGCAAAAAACAACTTTATCGTTGTTCTCGTTCCCCCCGGTCGATTATCAGAAACGACCATGGAGCAAACGAACTTGTCAGTATTACGAACGTTTCGCCTCGATTTGCATCCTCTCAGCAGTGCCCATGCTCGCGTCTCGATGAAGGGTTAATCGCCGGTGAAAAACTTAAAGAGAGTGTTTGATAAACTTCTCGCAGAGAATGCGTTCTGTTTACGCGTGGTTTCGATTCTTTTTGTAAACAAACTAAAGTAAACCCGTGCAACGATTTTTGATTTCACGAAGAACTGTAGCAAATTTTCAACAACAAACTGTACACGACTTTCGACGTGTGCAATCGTTCCTAGACCAAACAGGAAAAATGGCGCGACACTTGACTTTTCCCTGGTTGCCAGGTTATCGTTGCAGTTCCTGCTGCTTTAAAACGCAAACTCAAGACGACTTATCCGGCGCAAAAGTATTGCGAAACGACGAATCACCAAACGAAACGTTCGACGAGCCGAAAATTAAAGAGTACATAGAACTGAAGCGTACAAGATCCAACGACTCGCTAATCAAAAATGAAAAGGTTGACAGTAACGTAAGAATAGACGACTGGAAGAAATACAAAGATCCAAACGAATTGGAGAGAAGTATACTGTCGATGAGTAGCGATAGCTCTTTGTCGAGTATCGCTATTAGCGACATCAAATCTACGGACGCCAGCTTCCCGGTGGTTTCCAAGGTGGACAAAGGAAATAAAAATAATGCGAAAGAGCAACCTGAAAGAGACTGGGAATCGTCCTCCCTCTCCGAGGCGTTTCTCAAATGTCGGATTAAAAATAAATCACAACGGACGTGGTCATCCTCCGCTTCGGAGGTGCGGAATGTTGTATTCCCCAAACGTGGAATAAAACAAATAAAAGCAAATTCAAGAAACGGTGCCCAGAATGGAACAAGTCAGTCGACTAACGCTTTATCCCTAGGGAGTAATATACAATAATTTCATTAATAGATTAATAGTATTATATATTAAGTTTATGGGTTAGAAAGACGTTAATACGTGATAGATAAATAGAGCTTCAACAATATTCTAACAATTTTCTTCGCTAGAAAATAAAATTGTGTATACTTTACATCTGAACCAATGAAGTAGGTAGATTAAATTGTCACTAGTATCTTTTTCCAATTTTTCCAATTTCGTTTCTTTTTTCACGAAGGCACAAAACACTGTACCATTTTTCACTTTCATTGTATACAGTATACCGTCGAGATAACTTATATTTTTAATTCCCAGTCTTAGATCCATGATTAAGTAAGACAAATGTATAATTTTGTGCTCCAACAATGCAAAGATAGAATTTGTAGGCACGTGGATCGTTTCATAAACACAACACGAAATTCGAGACCTTATTTTAAGAAAATCTCCAACGAATAATATGTCAGATTATCTTATTTGATTTTCTCGATGTTAACATTCCAGATGACGGAAGTAGTTTGTCAGAAGCGTGTAGCACTCCGATCATTGGCGCAGGATCAAGAACAGGCTCAAGTCACACGGTAATCGACGTTGATGACATGGAGCCTGGATTACACTCTGGACATCTTGCAACACGAGCATCTTTATCCAGTCTTGGAGTATGTATTAGCACATTTTCAACGGACACAATATATCGTAATAACAACAGAAAAACAAATGTCAATGCGATTGGAGGAAAAATCGATTTGGTTGACAGACGACAGCTACCACACTTTGCATTACTCTTATTATCCCCAGACAACTCGAATATAGTGTATTATTATCATTGGGTTTCGTTCTATCTAACTGTCAGAATCTAGTATCCCCCACTTAACTAAACAAAGGCGGAAAAACGATTCTGTTCCAGGAAACGATTTTATCTTACTCTAAGACTTATAGAACGCGTGACCCTTGATTTATCAGCCAGAGTGAGTTACCCATTAACTGGTAAAAATTAAAATTTTATATTTTTCATGATACCTTTTTGAAAGTATTATCAATGGGGTGGTGGGATTTTTTCATTGAAAATGAGTCCAAACACAACTTCATTCGGTCTAATTTACGCTGTGGTCTAGCTTCGAGTGACGGTGTCGCGATTATTTGTGCGCTAAAGATTTATAAATAAATATACCGTAACGAAATCGTATTTGCACTCATTTCCTTTAAAAAGGTCTTATCAGTCGATTGGTAATACTTCGACAAAGATAAAATGAAATGAAAATTATAAGAATTTTAGTTTTTAGTAATGAATAAAATTTAATTTGATGTGCCTACCTTGTCATTCTCGCTTACAATCTGAAACAGTCTATACATAACGTAGAACGCATAAAAACAAAGAAAAATAAACTACGAAAATTTGAATCGGGATTAAATCAATAGAAATTTAGACATTAATGAGTAAATCACATTAATGAGGACATTCGTTATGTTCTAATCAAACCCAACAAATTTCAATGAACTAAATGCAAGGACCACCATCCTTTTTAAATAAAAACTTTTTAAACTTAACCAATCCGTATATCCCATAGCATCATACGTATTTCCAAATATCTCTGAAATTATTTGCATTTTAAATGAATGTCAGTTTATATAATAACAGAATTCAATCGTATTAAGTCATAATTTTCACCCTTCGAGCTTGTCTTTCCACAAAAGTCTTATTTCTATATATAAAGTATAGATATATCTGTTAAATTTTCTTGTAACATGCAGCAGTCATCAATTTTCCCTCAGGATTTGACGAAGAAGGTCTGTTTCTTTCTTAAGCTAGAATTTGTATACGCTAGAATTCTTGCACTTTAAAATTTGTTTACGCTGGAATTTTGTTACGCTTAAACGTGAAAAGTTCTTAATCATTTTGAGCTTTGAAAAAAGACGAAATAAAGAATTTCAATATTAAGAACAAAATTTTAATATTCAACTAATCGATCTAAACACCGCTTTTGTAAATAATCTGAACATATTTAACAGAGGCCCTAATTAACAGTGTTACATTCCCAATTAACATTTTCGCTATCGAATTAATCTATAATAGGAAAGTTAAATTTACAATTTATTTAGTAATAATGATACTTATAAATATATAAGAAAATGAAATAAAAATTCTACATGTTCTTTAACTTGAGCATGTAGAATAATGTTGTTGAGGTACGTGTATACTCTAGCTCAAGAATTAAAAAGCTAAAGTAACACACTGAAAACCACAACAAATAGCTACTGATAAAATAATATATATAATGTACTTATGTATGCATGTATTTACTGCCAATTTTTTAGGCACGTTCAGATTCAATGGCGTCGGTTTATAGCGGTGCTGGAGAGGGACGGTGCTGTCGCTCGGTTGTCGTTACAGGGGAAGTCGAATTCGCCTTACAATACGATTACAAGCATCTAACATTCGAGGTGCACGTAACAAAATGCAAGAATCTTGCACCGGTTGACGTTAAACGCAAACGTTCCGATCCGTAAGTAATGAATAATTAATAAGAAACAATTTACCGGACTAATATTACCGATCGCATGTATCTTTAAAATGACTAATCGTTGTATTACTTCACTAATAGTTATTGCCCGTTTGTAGGACCAATCTACACGTTAGTACACCTCTTTCTTAAACATACATATTAAACAGTCTCTTTTTATTTTTATCAAAACACTCTTTAACCATTCACACTTTAGTTCACTATCGATAAACTATTTTCTTTGATGAAATTCGTAACGAATTAAAATTTTGGCTATTAAATTGTGGCATAAATAAAAATTCCGTTAACTCTCTGGTACAACTTGACAAGAATTGTAATTAGCATTTAATATCATTAGGACTTTCCAATGGTGTCAATCGCATCCGAGAAATATCTGTTCTTATTTATCGGCCTTCACGATAGAATAATAAACGATTAGGGATTTACAACTACCTTAATTAAGATTCACAGAACTTACGAAAAGAGATTACAGCAGTGAGACCGTTAATTTCAATCAATCTTTTATTAATAAATATAGAATAAAAATTTAGTTAACAGAAGAAATACATCTCGATTATTTGATTAAACAGTAGTATAAATGACCATTTGAATAAATGAGCAGGTACAGCAATAGTTTACATCTTTTTATTATAATTTTCTTTAATTTGAAAAGCATTGTTTTAACAGTTAATTACTATTTTCCATTGTTGCGAAAAAGGGATTCTTATTGATACTAAATTCTTAGAAATGGTAATTCTATTTATTGTTAGTTTAATTTATGACAATATAAAGTAATCTTTCGCTGTACCTTACGTATCGTACGTCAATTTTTAATATTTTAAATAGTAAGTACTCATTAAGATAATTTAAAACCAAATACTGCACTAATGAAGAAAAAAAAAACAATATTACAAAAGACACATTGATTCAGAGACTCAAACTCATTAACTATCAATTTCCTTGATACCTACACAAAATAATCAAAATGAGTTTTCCAGTTTTTTAAAGTTAAATTTGTCGATACCGTAACAGCATAAATACTCATTCTTGATTCTTTGTTTCCGGCTGAGTCCGTCAAAAATGTGGCGATTGAAATTTGCGACCCGACTACCGTAACCTCGGCTTGTATTAATGTTGTCTCAAATTTGCAAACATATTAAAAATATGACAAAAAAAATATACAGTAGAATCTCGATAATTGCAGGAAAACGGGGATAAAAATTTATAGAATGATCAAGGTAAACAATTCGGTAAGAGGGAGTCCCGAGTATAGTTTTCTCTTTGAGTTGTCACAACGTTACCCCCTCCATTTCGTCGAACTGCTCGTACCCAGTAAGTGTCGCTCTCATGGTTTTTCACTCGCTTTCACTGTTTCTCACCTCAACACTAGTGGATACAGAGTCAAATGAGCCCTGGAGATAGCAGCGATTAGATTTCATCTACTTCCGAATTGTTTCAACTCGGTTTCTAACTTGTGATAACTCGAAGAAGAAACGGTATATTTTCATCACCAGTGGTTGTTACTATTTAGTTTATTCCTTCCACCTTAAGCTTCGCTTACTACTAAACGAACATCGTTTACACTTATCAATAGAACTGACAAGGTTTTCCGATGAAACCATCGAGATTGTATTTATCGAGATTCTACTATAATTCATACATAAATAATATCCAAGTAAAATACGTACGTGTTGCTATTATTGAAACTGTCCTGTACAGAAATCATCCGTTCTGACATAAAATCTTCCACTAGGTACGTGAAGGTATACCTATTGCCGGACAAATCGAAGAGCGGCAAACGAAAAACGAAAGTGAAGAAACACACGTTGAATCCTGAATTTAACGAAACGTTAAAGGTAAACTCTCACTATAATTTTTACTTAAACTTTCTGCCTGTTCCTCGTTGTCCTGCATGACAATTAGAGTTTCGATGGTTCGCCACGACGACATTTCAGTTCCATATGAGCCTGAGCGGCCTGGAAACCAGAACATTGTGGCTGACGGTTTGGCATTCAGACATGTTTGGACGCAACGATTTCCTCGGTGAGGTCCAAATGCCCTTGGAAAATAAAATCTTCGACGATCCCACGCCAAAATGGTACCCACTCCAGGAAAGAGTAAGTTTACTAATGCTAGTGGTTGCAGACGGGTCGCATTGAAATCACTGGCAATGCTCTCATCGAAACAGTTTCAACGATATCGAGTAAAACGAGTTCACCACAAACAAATTCATTGACTTGCATACGAGACGTTGTTCAAAGATAGGATGAGATTTCAGAAACGTGTACTGTTCATCGAAACAATCAAAAAAGACTTAATAAATAGATATAAAAATCATTTATTTCAGGATCGTGAAATATTTGTGTCTACGGAATAACTTATCGGTAATCACAAAGTTAGCCCAAAAAAGACAAAGTCAGAACGCATATTATCTAAGAGTTGCTTCATCAAGTGTGGATAAAAATGTTTTTTAAGTCCAAAGCAAATGATTGTTGAATGTATATTTGGTAAGACTTTCATCTCCGTTTTAACAAGTAGTACGCATCCCTTAAGTTTAGTAATTATATTTCAAAGGATTATGTCTGCACGTATAACGTATTTACTGAATCTACACATTCGAACCACCATTTTGTTTACTTCATATGCCGGATAAATGATCGAATGTTCTATAAAAGGAGATGACCGCATATGTCAGTGAATCAACGCGCAGTCAGAGATGGTGATAGTAGAGTAATATGGATGAAATAATGTCGATAAAACAATTATTTTTCGTGGAGCATTTGCCAGTGATTTGAATATAACTGGTCGCAAAGAACAAATGAAAAAGATACCTATTGTAGATCGTGTGAAAAATAAGAGTACGCGAAAACGACTTGGGAGAAAGTAAGTCTGGATACGGTCTCGATTATTCTTTAGAAGAAAATTAGCCCTCTTTATTTATTTTTATTTACATTAATAATCCCAATCGATGTATTTCGAAGTAGGAAAACGATATTGCACGATCTGTTTCTCTCACTCCAATTACTTGCATTCAATTTTTGAGTATACACGAAAGATTCAAATTCGAGCAATAGCATGAACGAAGAAAATTATATGAAAAGAGTACTTTTTTCCTAGAAAGAAGTAATATTTCAACTACACTGTGTTGCAATTCAATTGCATGTGTAAGGAAAATGAAAATTATTTTACGAGATCTCCTATATTGTCTATAATTTATTAACGTTACGTAATACAAATTATCTGTTAAATGGCAGACATAAATTCTATACTGTGACTACTATTTAATGAAAAATCAATTTTTTCTATCAATTCTAATATTATGTATTATGAAGTAAAATATTATATTTGAATAAATTATTTATTAAATAGCTGTTACAAAATTTACATATATTGGCTACTATGTAATAAAAAACAAAATCTTCCATCAAGATCACTATTTTTCAATTCTCTTCTCATTTTACGTAATACATTTTTCAAACGAATTACATAAATTAAGTTGATTAAAAAAACTTTCTACCTCTGCACAATATTCCTCACAAATTATTTATTCCGATGAACTTATAAAAAAATTGTTTTCTGTGACATGTTGAACGACAGGCTGAAAAATGTTCCATTTCTTTGAGGATGTTGTTTGATAGAAACGATTGTTCTTTATAGAAAGATATAGAAGGTCTCAAATAATTTAAATAATTAAAAAAGTTGAGTATACGTGCTGGTAAGTCTGACGTAAAGCATCTTCATATTTGCGGGGTAATTGTTACATTAAAATTATAAATTTTAGACAGAACCATTCGACGATCCTGTTGCATATAAGGGCGAGGTAATCGTCGGCTTAAAATTCGTACCACCAGATCCTACGCAACAAGAACGTGAACGAGAAATAGGATCAGATCGTGGTGCTTCTAAATCGAAGAAGAATTGGAGTCGCGGCGCGTTGCACGTGCTCGTAAAGGAAGCCAGAAACTTGCAAACTAGGGGAAAGAATTCAGGCACGTGTGATCCGTTTTGCAAAAGGTATTCTCTTTTAATACGATAAAATTTATTCCAAAGATATTCTAGCGTGCACGATGCGTGATATACGAAATAGATAACAGTGCGAAATTAAAGTCGAAGATCGACGCATCTAAGCTTTTCCGGCATTTCACTTGACAGCAGGATAAATAAAAATTTTTATCGCAATCTGAGGCCAATAACGACTCTAACAAGAGATAAACAAAAATTTTATTCGAATAAAAACACAATATTGAGATTTACACGGTTGAACAATTATATAAATAAATTTTTCTTCGTTTAACATAATAGGAGAATGCTAAAACCACTTAAGATATTTTATTTTACATTTCCTATTTAGTTCTAATTTATACACAAATTAATATTGAAAATTGTAGTTTGATCTTTGAAACAACTATTATGATATGTTAATCCTTTTAGCAAGAACAAATTAATGAGATAGAAGTCTTTATATAATATAGTATAAACGGCACGATGTAAGCAACCAGTTTCCTAAATCGTACATATCAATTTCCAAAACCATACCTCTTTTAAAAGCAGTACATTTGTGAAAGAAAATAATGGAAGATACGATTGACAAGAAATATTATTTTACGAATACATATTTTATCAATAACTAAACAGAATCAAAATATCTAACGCATAATAATAATGATTAAATGCCGTTTATTTATGTTAATATTAATATATTTTATGAATATAAAGTAGGAAAACAAAACATACGTTAATAATTACTAAACAATGTATTTATGTCATTGAACCCATAATACTAAATTTAAAGGACCTAACTTTAAAAAATTTGTGATATGATTTAGAAATCAAGATAACTTTAGAAAAACATCAATCTATATTTTATAATTATAAGCTTTTATTTTTATAATCTTTATAATAATTATGATGTGTGCACAAAATAAACGTAAAAAATATTCTATGGTAAATCTACTCCTACAAGTTTCATGAATATGGCCAAAACTTATATTAATCGTGCTTAATTTTTCTTAATGTATTTCACGTTACAGTGCATAAAACAAAATATCATGTGCCATTTTTTGCTCTATACTTTTCATTACAATTTTCATATTAAGTTATTTTCACACTAGGTAAAACTTGTATTAAATAATAACAAAAAAATTGAAGAGATACAATTTAAACTATGTATTAGGTAACAATGTCCTATACAATTTCATGCTATAATTCAAGTTTTAATATTTATTCAATGAGTAACGTAAAAAAAGTTGTTTACTTTTTATTTCTTATCTGAAATTTGTATCTAGAAAATAATTTTACCTACTTTTAGCTCGAACCTGTGATCGCCAGTTACGTGAATCAATTGGTCGCACTGAATAAACATGGACTGTCAGGGACGGGTGGGGGGGGGGGGGGGGGGGGAAGATGACGAGGATGATGATCCCGTTACTTGAGTTCAGTGTAAAAATTGGCACTTAAAAGCAGGACACCGTAAAATGATTTTAGGAGACGATTTTTGTTACTGCGAGTTTCTACTTTTAAATTCTAAAGAGTGCTGCATTATCTGTTTCCATAAAAGTTTATTCTTTCATTCATAATAATTCAAAGTATAAGAAATCAACGCAGGTATTATTTTATGAACTTTGGGTCGTTAATTATAATCTAGGCAAACCTCCTCAGAAGATATATGAAAATTGTCTCAAGATTATGACAATTTTGTTTTAATAATCTTTTCCTTACTAATCTTTGCGACGTGTGTTTTACCGCCTATTTATAGTACTGCGCAATAAATGCACTTCATTTCTTTTTTGACTTTTGCTAAGTGATTTACATTTTACATTACACTATAATTTTTGTCTCTTTTTTTCATTCCTTTTATTTCACGATGTCAATTTTGTTATCCAGTTTTCATTTTCTTCTGTTCCTCTTTATTATTCTTATCGTTGTTCTATTTCCCTTCTTGTTTCTTAATGTTTTTCCCATAGTTTTACAACAATCTCTAATATTAGTAATTGTTCAATATTTTTTAATATTTCTGGTTAATTCCTAACTTTTAACATTTTCAGTTACTTATTACCCGACAAGGGTCGTTCAGGGAAACAAAAGACTGGAGTGGTTCGCAGATCTGGTGGTTCGCCAATATGGGGCCACACTTTCATTTATAAAGACGTGAGTTTGCAAGAACTGGCAGAACGTGGACTGGAGCTAACTGTCTGGGACCACGATCGTATTGCCAGTAACGAATTTTTGGGCGGAGTACGATTTAACCTCGGCACAGGTACATATATTTCTACGGAAACCAAATTTCCTATGTTTATTTTCAATCATAATACTCTGATTATTATCATTTGAAAATTTACTCTTACAATTTCCTTTCTTATGATATTAATTTACAGGCCTTTAAGTCAATTCCTATTTGCTTCCATACGAAAAATTGAAAACGGTGATTAAATTTAAAATCATTATTCTTCTCGTTAAATGAGTCCTGAAACTCTCAATAAGCCGAGTGCAACACAAATATGATCAAAAAAGAAATGAAAAATGAGGTCAAATTTCTATAATTAACAATCTTGCAAAAATTCAAATCCAGTACTATATTTTCATATGAAAACAACTTTTGTATTTTCAATAGCTTGGACAACAATTGCGCGTTTAACTTAACGCTTAAACCGGACGTGCAATTAAATATCAGTATTGTAATCGTGCGGATACATTAATGAACTCAGATACGAAGCAGTTAACATTGAAGTCCTTATCTATCTTAGTAAATTCCAGTTCTCGTACCACTTTTTGTAAACAATGGTTTTCGATAACGTACACTCGAACGAATACCGTACAAGCAAACTGATTCAAATTTTCAGGAAAACACTATGGAAAGTCAGTGGACTGGATGGACGCTACCGGCCGCGAGCTCTCGCTTTGGCAGAGCATGCTCGAGAGGCCCAATTTCTGGGTAGAGGGTGCCGTGACTTTGAGGCCAAATTTGCACAATCACGGAAAGAACAGCAGTACTTAAAAAAAGAAAAAAAAAAAACCAGAAAAAAACAGAAAAAAACAGAAAAACAGAAAAGCGTCCCGGCGTGTCAGTGATTTCTTTCGTACTTAAGTGATACGTTTCATCGTGGACCTTGAGAGTCTCCGTCTGAACGAAGCTCGAAACGCTTCGAACTAGTTTAGCTTAAGTGTACATACGTGGCTGTATTAGTGCGCCACACAATGGATAGTATCGAAACGCGACTTTCAAAATGGAAATTAGTGCCTTTAGGAGCGATGTAGGTGCATTGTATCCTGTCCAGGGCACACTCTAAATTTTTAACGACTCTCTGCTGTCAACGCGGCACAGCAAACTGCCCCTAACCCCTTTGGAATTTCTATACCGAGGAATGTCCAAATAATCGGATACTTGATTCTTAAATTAATACTTATTTCACGTCGAGTTTAATTTGTACATGATCGTAACCGTTATAGTTCTATCGTAGCTTTTATTTTTTCGCGGAACCTATGTACGTCATTCCGTAGGTATCCTACTCGCAATCACGTTTTCGAATGTTCATATGAGATGTCACACGATACGTATTTTCCTTGACACGATTTTTCTTTATACATATATATATATACATATTTGTATTCATGTTGTTCTTTCATTCAGTTTGTTTGTCGCCTATGATTTTAGTTCTCTTTCCCTGGTGTCTATTCTTACGAAGGAAAAAAGGTCTTAATCGAACGGTCAATGAAACATCAATTAATGAAATTAGGCGCGCAAAATTTGTGCAATACGTCGATGAACGTCGCCCTTCTCGAATAAGTTTAACGATAGTACATTATCGTGACGCGAAATTTTTAATAGGCATCCGTCCAAACTACGAGGCAGGATGACTATTGCGTGATTTAAGATGCACGAACGTTCTTCGTGGACAAGTGTATTATTCACGAAGAGGGATGTTAAAGAGGTATTTGGTACTATGAGCCCGTTCCAAACGCATGCTTCTTAAAAAATGCTTGTCGATCGCGCAAGTGCCAAGCAATGTTTAAATACAAATTCTTTCCATTAATTGTATCGATGAAACTTAAGCGAAGATGATAAAGCTAGTATTAACATAGACAGACAAACCCAAGGAGAACAAGTCGCAACGTTTGGAACGCGGTATACATTGTAGACACTTGCCTTTCTTGGAGAGAAAGATGCTTCCAGTGTGTACGATACCCTGAACGATTTCTCGCGTTGAGCTTTGCCAGACCTATGGAACGGTGTATTTAAGGAATTAAATATTGACCGGTTTCCAGTATATATAAATATATTCATACAAATGTTATATTTATACAATTCGTGTAGGATTATACAATATGGTAAGCCCACGGGGCTTTGGATGAGCTGTTGTTCAGCGCCGAAATTCACGAGGGCAGCGTCGGTGTTACGTGTGACCAACTAAATAGCATTTGGCACATGAACACGGAACGCTGATACGCTCGGGAAACTTCCTTCTTGGAATTCCAGTATTCGAGCACTACTTATACTGTTGTTCGACGTGAATCGAAAATCTACCGTATACATACTTAATTAATTATACAACGTCGAGTCTCCGGTTATTGCATGTAGGCGTATAATATAATAGCATCGTGTACTTATCCGTAAGGTTCTTCCTAAATACAGGGTTCAACGATCGAAATTATAAACTGCCTTCGTCGTAAGTTTTTCAATAAAAGGTTCGAGCGATGCACAGCAGCATGGTGGAGTGCGTGTCGAATCGATTAGGGAGTTGCGAAACGTTGTACACAAGAGGGTTTCCGTTTCATGTGTTTTTAATGCGATTTGTCGAGAAACGAATTCGTTGCATGTTGAAAGTATCGTCGCGTGATTATATTGTGTACGTTAAGGACCAATAAAATTAAATTAATGATAAAGTCAATAATAGGAAAGAGCAACGTGATAAATTTAACGACACGCGCGTCTGTTTCCGTTCCGAGTCACCGCGTGACACCTGCACGTTCGATCGATCTGAACGGAATTGAATCAGACATCTATTTATATGTCACTCTTCGGTGTACATGATAATAAAAGTTTTATACGTTTATTCAGGCTGAATTGCGCTTTATTTGATACGAAATTAAACGTAGAAGTAGTAGCGATCGTATAGCAACAATTTGAACGAACGCGACACCGGATACGTAAATGAGATTTTCAATGTCGCGAAACTATCGAACGCGTAGGAATGATTTTGTGCATCGTTTTAATCGTACTTACTCTGCGAGCCTGGCTCCTGTCTTCATCATTCGTTAGAAAAGCATGGCCATAACTTTTATCCAAAGAAGCAAACACTTGCTCGGTCTGCATTCACAAGTCATTGTTCGAGATAAACCGATTTCCTTCAGAATTTTTACCGGAATATCGATATTTACATTTTCCAAAGGCTCCTAAATCAGAAAGGTAAATCGCATCGTGGGGACTATTCTTGAATGTTACATTAATATCAATAAAATAGTTCCTTCGTATATTCAAATAGAATTAATTCGATAAAAATATTTATTCTCTTATAATGAACACGGTAACATCTGGATAAGAGAACTAACAGCGATACCTATAAAATAAACGAGTAAGGAATTTCGGTGAAATTTAAAGTCGAATAATGATGACAGACCCAACATTTCATTCTAATTACCTATGCGAAGGAACGAAGTTAGAAATATCGAAGACGATTTAAATTTAACAACATTGAGAACATTAACAACAAGAACAACAATCTTTTATATGTTATATTTTTTTCAATGCTATTCACCGGTACTGAAAAATTAATATTCAGTAGAAATTACAAAACTAATATTAATGAATTTTAATAAACTAAAAATACTTCTTCTTTGTTTTGCTCCGTCACTACTTCTTTAACAAACCTGTGTTTGTTCAGAAATCAAATATTATCTACATCGTACATTTTAATTTTTCTTAAGAGTATTATCATCCCTATTAAAATTGGAAATCGTCAAATATCCTATAGATAAATTATATCTTAGGTGAAATACAGATTATAAAATGTGCCAATTATTATTAATTTCACAAATGATGAAAGTATTGGAGAAGGAAAGGAGTAAAATTGGTCGTTTCAATAAGGCAGAAATATTAGAACTTTTATTATAAAAAATTATAACAAATCTGTATCTTATAAAGACCACGAAATAACTTGGAGAAACAGTCAAAGGAATATTTCCAATTACAATAAAACATCGATAAATGGAACCTCGATACTTCCACGCGAACGAGTGCCAATAAGAAATCGAAAATTAGATAAGAAATTAAATATAAACCATAGGTAGTAATGTACCTTATTGGATTATATATCCCAATAATTGCATGAATCTAAAAAATTTCATTCGAAATAACGAAGAAAACACATCTCGATTTTGAGAAATTAAATAATCATAATTTAATAATATACACAAGTATTGTTAACGAAAGCTTTGAAGAATTTGAAAATCTAGTTTCTACTATTTAATATTGAAAATAATTCAAGAGCTACACGATATGGTAGTTTTGGTATATGCAAATCTGTTCTCTCAAAATATTTCTCCCGTGAGTATAATTTTTGTAGTGAATACAACGAATATAATGAATAACTCTTACACTTCGTTTATAAATAATAATGTATGTGTATACGTAAACCGAAGAAACGAAAAATAATAGCTTAACGAAAACATCGCTTTCTTCGCTTCTCCCTCCTTCCCATCATTTGTGAAATTATTAACAACTGACTTGCTTTTTAATCTATAAATCTCCTGGGATATACATTACTTCTTAATATAGTATTTAATTATACGTTCAGCATAAGAAAAACTAATTTCATTTAGTAAAAGAAAGTGTCACATCTTTGAATGTAACTATTATATATTTTTATTACAAATATTTATTTACATAAAAACTATAAAATTAGATATATTATTAACTCTTGAAAAAATATAATCAAACTCTTACTCTTTTATTGAACGTACGTATAACAAGCGGTAAAATATTGTACTTTAATGTAGTGTAGTGTACTCTATCTATGAGATAGTTGAAATTGCCATTTGTTGAATAACAATGTCCAATTTTCGAGAGACTATGTTGTCTTTACATTTAATATTAAATACAAATAAAAGAATGCATAGCTCTTACACTTTAATGGTTAACGATATATCTCAACGAGAACAAATTAGACTCACGATATTTAGATACTTGTAGAATAAACACAACATTAATAATTATAAAATATAACGATACAAATTTAATATCTAATCTAGTTCTCTAGATTTCTTTTTAATTTTCACGTTATGTTAAATTGGTAACCAATTTGTTAACAAAATATTGATTTCTGTCCTTATGCAATGTTTGGCAGATTTGTTTTAAACCAGTACCGATTTATTCAACTGACATGTTCCAAATGTTGCAATTATTCAACCTTTCAATTCTTTAAAAATGTCACCAAACCTGTTAATCCTCTGATTAAGAGGAAATCTTTAATATACGATGAAATGTATAGTATAACGTTAAAAATCGTACCTTTATGATCGAGAGGATCACGAATCGATGTTGGCAAAGGAGTATAGCGAATATTGAAGAATATATCGTCGAACTCGTCTATTGTGCTGGCGACAAATTTGGGTGATAATTCTGGCACCAGTTTCACAGTTCTCGAGTATTTTCCCCGACTTTCAGCATCTATTTTTTCTTGACGAGTGACTGAACGCGAATCGAGGAAACGAAGGCTCGAAGGTAATAAGTATATTGCGTAAAGCCTATAACGATTGTAATCCTCATCGTCTGTGGACGATGGATGGGTCAATTGATCAGGACATCCTGGATTACCCAACAGACTCACGTACACCACGCCTGGGCAACATTCTTGTATCCTTTTCAAAGCACCGTCTATGTCCGATATCTAAACAGTTCAGTAGTGAAATAAAATTAACATGACTTAAAAACGATAGTAAAAATCGTACGGACAAATTTTTGGACAAATTTAACGAAGGTTGTACAAATTCAAAAACGCCTAAAACCTCAAAATTAAACAAAAGTAACACTTACTATATTGAAATAGCATCGCTTGTAGTATAAATCGCATGAACAAAATGAGTTTAGCAAAGGTCAATGAACACCTAAAGCCAGGAAAATAACCATTAATAGTATTTATTGCAATTAAGTAGTATGATTTATAGTAGAAATTACAGTAGTAAAATGAGTTCAGCAGGTTATATTAAAAATCATGAAAATTTAAAAATGTTTGAGGCCACAAAATTAATCAGGACCTACATGTACATACAACGTACACATTTGGGATCTGAAAGTTCTTATTTAATTTGAAATTAGTACACCAAATACATTAACATGTAATTGATTGTTTATTGTCTCAGAATTTATAGAAAATGCATAATTTTCTGTCTATTTAGGTTCTAGAAATACCAGAGTTAGTTTTACTATATTATGGAGAAATTTGGTTTGTCCTAAGAGTATATTAAGTAAAAACCTTAATAAAATGCTGTTTTAATTATAGTTAAAATTTAAATTTAAAATAGAAACTACATGAATGTATTGCAACTTAAAACTTAAATCACAAAATTTTACTCAACAGTATTCTATTGATGAATGCAATACAACCAGAACTTGTGACAAATCAAGGTCTGTATCTTTGTGTACAATCGTGTTGTCCCTTCAATTATTTTCCACAATAAATATAACACTGCTTGATATACAACTATATTAAACAGTAATACAGTAACAGTAAACAATACATAAGCATTGTGACCAATACTGCCTGTATAATTTATTCCTACTTCAGAGTCTCTAAAAGATTCACAGCAACAATACAATTATTTCAGATTAGCAATAAACATATGAATTAATTTTTACACTTTTATTAGTTATGTTTAATTATCATACAAATATATTTATTTGGAAATTGCTTGATAAAAATCAATAAGTAATTCTCGATTTTAGTTGATAAAATCAGTAATCATTTTTAAAACATTCTGTTTAATGTACGTTTAGCATCGTATATCTTTGGCTTGAAATTTTAATCATCAAAAATTTGTTGAATGCAATAAATAACAAATATTGAATAATATTATAATAAAACTAGAGAATTATAATCCTTGATATTGTTTACAAAGAAAAAAAATACACCAAAATTTGAGCTCAAATATACAGAGTGCTCAAAAAGATCAGGATCAAACTTACACTATGTGTTTCTGAGGCCAGGTAAATGAAAAAAGATCCTATAAACTTATGCCCGAAAATTCTTTATTAAAAAGATATAAGCATTTAAAGATTTACTGCCAAAATTCGTCTTACAATTCATTGTATAGAATCATATACGTATTATACATCTTAATGATAACTACTGTTTACATTTCCTGACAAAATATCATGATATAAATTTTCGTTAATGTCTTTTGTAATTTCTAATTGTAATCTTTCATTTCTCTACAAAAAGAAATCACGCTTTAGTGAATATCCAAAGAAAACTTAAATAGAGAAGTCTCTACTTCATAATTGAGAATGAAGACAATTTAACGTAATAAATTGGTTTTACAAAAGGTAGAATATTTTGAGCAGACTTGTTCATCCATACTATCATTTGGTATTTTGAATTAAATTCATAGTAACAAAATTTAAATGCAATTCATGAGAAATTTATGTTTCAACAAGGCAATAGGCTACAGTACCATGCACAAATGTTTGTTTACTTAAATATTTATATTGATTTAAATAATTCAGATTAAAGAAAGGAAATCAAAGATATAATTTCCTTCTTTATTAATCAATATATACAATGAAATATCTTTTGACTGTGAGAGTAGTGTAAAAATGTTTATTAAATCTTAAAATGTTTTAAAAATTAGTAAAGATCCTCTAACACAATTATTTTAAACTTGTAGATTCTTGGAATAATTTTACCTGTTTAAACAGTTATACTACTAAGAATTTTAAGTTTTTGTAATAGAAATTCAAATTAATTTTTAAAATACATTAATATTTGCAGAATAAATACTTAGTGAGATTTGTGTTTTTTATCAATGTTTTGCCTTTAATAAAAACCTATTTCTTAATGAAATAAATTACTTCTATTTTTTTTTTTAAATTTCGATAAGCTATAATCAATATTTGTATTACTTTCTCCAGTTATGTACTACTTTGAAACTTATCGAATGTGTTCAGTATAGACATAACATGCAAATGTTTTTATCAATAACTATACTTCAATCTATGGAAATTCGATATATCATATTACAACGCACATGTATGTAAATAACTCACAATCCGCGATATACTGTAAGATTACTCATAAAGGATTTAATCTATTATTTTTACGGCGTGTGCACGCCACAGCTAATCTCTTTCTTATCACCGTTAATAGATTTCATAATAAAAGAAAAGAAAGAACAAACCTTATTGTTATTTAAACTGAGAGTGGTCAGCGTCGGTATTCGGGGCAATGTTTTAAGATCCCGAAGTTTATTATTATCAAGTATCAGCTCCTGCAGTCTTTGGAAGTATTTAACAGCAGTGATAGTGGTTAGTTCGTTGTAGGAAAGATCTAAGCCGGTGCAATCATTGCCGACGACACCCACCAATCCTCCGGGAATCTTTTCTGCGCGTTGACCCGTGTACCATGCCTAGGTCAATAAAAACGCGTGTAATACTCTGATCGTTCAAAGATTACAATTCCACCGAAAAACGTTTTAGATATACGTTAGTTAAAATAAACATCAATTACCCGGCCACATCGCACCGTTAACGCAGTTCTATTAAAGTCTTGTTCGCTTCGTTCCGCCATCTTTCGTGCACAACATCATACGATGAGAAATTATCATAAAATAATAAGAGTTGATAACTTTGGATCAGCGACAGTGTCACCATTGTGGAAGATGTCCCTAGTGAAACCAATAAGTAAGAACTGCGGCTCGTTGGTCTAGGGGTATGATTCACGCTTAGGGTGCGAGAGGTCCCGGGTTCAAATCCCGGACGAGCCCGTTGTTCTTTTATCCGATTCTTTTTTGTTTTTAACAATTCTTATAATAGATCAAAATGTCAAAAAGAATGATAATCGTTAAATAACGAAAGTTTATATCATATCTTCTTTTTTATTTTTTTTTAAATCATACATAAATAGAACAATTACTTTTTTAAAAATGTGTACATATTTTATGCTTCATATTCGAAAAAATTAAATTTTATTATGTACAATTTTCTTATATACAATAAAAGTTCTAGATAGTAGTATATTTACAACTGAAGTAATACTAAAAAAAAAAAATAAAGAGCTTATGAGTCTCAACCCATGTTCTATATAGTAAATAGTATTTTTAAATAAATCACAAATATGCTACATTCTTCATTATAGATATACTACTTTGTACAATAAAATACAGAATTCTCTATAAAATTATTCGAATTAAATATAATATTTATATCCATCTAATTTTGCTTTATTTTTTATTTTCTTATAAAACCAAATCATATAGCATATAATATAATATACACTAAAATATTTCTTTAATACCTCAGTATTTTCTATAAACAATATTTGAAGTATTTATTTATTAATCTGATCATTTCAAAATTTTGTATTTGAATTTTTGTATCAAGTTAAATATATTATACAAAAATGTATTTAAGTTTAAAATAGAAATAGTACCTTAAATAAAACCACTTTTACTTCCAATATTTTCATTGCATATTGCATAAAAATTATTGCTTTATATTCTACAATATATATCGTTCTACAATATAAAATCATTCAAACCTTTTTTTAATTTTTTAATTGGTTTATGCATCACACTTGTAGCTGTCAGTTTATTTTTAATTACTTTTTCATTGATAGTTTGTTTATTCTGATTCTTACACTTTGATTTTACAGTTTCTAATTTTCTTTGGATGCGAATGTCCATACTCGTAACTTCTTTAGACCCACTAGGTCTATTATTATCTTGACAAGGAATAATTATAGTCTGATTCATTTGCTCTAATTTATTATTTTTACTAATACCGCTGTAATAAAAAATATTCAAATTTTTATAAATTCTTTAACCTAAAACTTTGGTATCCTTTTGTCTTCAGTACCTTAAAGATTTTGTAGAAGATTCGCTACCATTACTTAAATTAAGTGCATTATAAAAATTCACCATTGCTTGGAATGCATTAGTACACTTAAAAATATTGGGAATAAAAATATTTGTTTTAAGATGATCTTCCTTAAAAGTCTCTGTTTCAATGTTCTCTGTATCAATTAAATAAATATTAGATTTTTATTAAAATAAAAAGTAGTAACTGTTCTTATATCACAGGAAACATACTTCTTATTAACTCAGCACCTTCTGCTTTATATTCAGCAATTTCCTCATCTTTTCTCTTTATTAAATCTAAAAGCACTTTGTGCTGGCGAATAATTTCCATTGATGATATACATAAAGGTTTAGTTATAGTTTCCCAAAAATCTTGATTTGTACCTTTTGATAAATACACAGCAAATTTCATTGAACCTCCTTCTACCTGAGCACGTAATTTTATTTGTTCAACCGAAGCTTCAACAATATATTTTGATATATTGTTTAAAATATTTGCCACAACTTCTTTATAATTAAAAGCGTTCACATCCAAAAGTGGATTTAATTTCTAAAATACAACAAATTATATATATAGAAATTTGTAGTTTTGTCATACGAATACAGATACATTGCAATTATAATCCTTGATTAGATAGTACTCCAAAATAAAGTATAATCCACATACGTTTAATAATATATTTTACAGTTTAGTACCTTGCATCTATCTAAAATAATTTCATTTGACAATGTTTCCATCCATATTTCAATGAGATTTGTCAAAATAACTTCAGCTGTATTACATCTCCATGTAACAGAAATCATGTAAACATCATTATTAATTTTAAAATCATTCCATACTATTCCTTGTTTGTATTGATCAGAAATTACACTTTCCGTCATATTTTTACTTCCGAAAACTTATTGATAAAAATTAACATGGATTTTGAGTAAAAAAAAATACTATAACATAACCTATTATATTGTTATAGCAAGCATTTTCTTTTACGAAACGTAATACATATGTATTTATCTTTGACTATATAGTTTTTGAAATTGATCAATGATTAATAATTATTATTACACAGTACATGTGTACAATATTGTATAATATACGTTTTTCGTATAAATAAAATTAAATACATCTTATACATCTACACAGCTGTTACTTGCAATTAATACCGAATGAAAATATCGATTTTGTTGCACATAAAACATACGTAGAGTAAATAGTTAATATAACAGAATTACTTAATTACAAGAAGAAAATGCTTTGAATAATATTACTTTAGAATATAAAATATTTATTACAAAGAGAAATAAACAAAATTTAATTAAAACGGTGTAAAGATATTTATGAAATATGAGTGAAACAAAAAACGAAAAATACAAAAACTATACACATTTCTTATTATGTTTTACAATTCGAACATTAACAGTATGAAACTCTGTATCAGGTACATTGTTACGCAAATTTGAATTGAAAAATTGATTCTGCACAATTTTTTCTTCTGTATTCATCTATAATTTAAAAAGATTATACTATAATTAAAATGTAAACTTAATCAAGCAAAACAAATATAACTTATTACATTTTGTAAAAAGTAATTCTCTACACTATATTACTATCTGTACAAATATACATACATAATTAACTTTAATAATTAATAGTAAATTCTAAATAATTACTAAACGTACCATTTCCCGTGATTTATCGAAACTGGTAGATAATACATTATTTTTAGATTGCTTTGATCTTGAAATTTCTTTCCAATTAGTATATATTGTTGGATTACATCTTTTTGAATGTTCCTTACGATTTTTATTGGCGTTACTTTTATGACTATTTTGATGTTTAGTCATATCGTCAAAATTTATTAATGTGGATTTCATATCATTTGAAGACTTTCTTGTCCTCATTGTTAAATAATTATAGATAAAAGAGGTGCTGTGTGATGATGACTTTAAAGTATTCGTTTCCACATTTTTTTCAGAGGATATTGTTTGAATTTCTTTTTCATGCTTCAATTTAAAATTTTCTTTACATACTGTCATTTGATCTTTATACATAATTCTGTTTTTTGCTACATGTGTGATTATACAAATATAAACACAATGAAATGTCATAAATTAATTTATAAATTGATAGATGAAAAAAATGGGTTTCTATTTGCTTCTTAAATTCATTATAAAATAATTGTGATAATTACAATTTTGATTACATAAGCCCTTTGAAACATATTTATCCTGGAGCAGTGTACTATCAGATTCCTTAACAATTTCTGTAGGGTTACATTGTGTTTCAGCATTACTGATAAGCCGTAACTTTAAGCAGAGGTTGCCTTTATTGTCTACATACTGAGATGCTATTGCATGTTTTGAAGATACCTACAGTATACAATAAAGTATATAAAGTGTACAAATGTAATAAAAAGGAATGTTGTAATTTAAGTTGATATTGTAAAAAACATTTTATAAAAACTCATATATTTGAAGTCTCTCAAAAATTAAATTAATAAATTAATAAAAATATCATATAGAGCAAACAAATATACAGAAATATTATTTCTATAAAAACAAATTTTTATATATGTAAAATATTTATATTATCATCAATGTAAATGTAGCTAAAGTAGTTATATGATTACAAAGTACAAAATTTAATTGGAAACGAAATACCAATTTTTTGATCATCTGAGTTTTTCTTTGATTTTTCTTTGATAAATTATTTAAAATATCTTTTGTATATGCAGTTATTTTACTAGTAATGTTAGATAAATCATTATATTCTCTTTTGAGCTGTTTAACTAGATAACTGTTTGCTTCTGGAATAGATATTTTAGGAACACTCTGATTCAGGAGCATGCACGATATGCCTACATCCTTTACCAAAACTGCATCTGGAAATTGGCCATCATTCTTACTACTCCTACAGAAAAAATTTATGTAGGAAATTATTATGTCATGTGTATAACTATTAACTATTATTATTATATAAATAGTAATAAAAACAAATTTTGTAAAACATAAAACATAAAATTGTAATAAATACATTTATTTAATATTATATATACAATAGTAAAAACAACAATATTTTGTCTCTATTTCTTTGTAATTTTAAGTTTATCTACTACTGTACTTTCTGTCTTATAGTTTCATAGAACAAATATTATTATACATAAAAATTAGTTTTATGGATTTAATATTGAAAGATAGTAATAATAATAACCTATAGTAAGGGAACTGGCAATTATCATGAATTGTAGAACTACTCATTTCATCAAATGCACTGTTTTCCATCAATAACATTTGTTCGTATTTACTTTTGTTCATGATATTAATATAATGTGATGCAGGCATCAAACCACTTGGATTAATGGTGTCTTTTTCTGACATTGTAGAAACAAAACTCTTAGAGTGATCACCAATAATGGCAGAACATTTCTTCACATGTGGTATGGTGTTAACTGATGCATCTCCTGCTTCCGGAGAAGCAACAAGGGCACCCATCTCAAAGCGATGATTGTTAAATTATCAAATAATTGTTAAATTATTCACAAAACATAAAAATTATAATATAGGAAAATATTGACACTAAAAGTTAACCAGATTGGAACATTATTAATAGGGGATATAATTAACCATTTTATAACTTACCGAAATTCTAAATCTTCTCTGCCCCATCACTGAGAAGCAGAGGCACGTTTGTACTTCTGGTTTATATCTCTGCCAAGTTTTAAAAACGTCCATTACATAACGAAACCTCAATGTTACCAATGAATTTTGAGATTTCAACACCTAAATAAGGTTACATTTAGGCCATTGATAATGTAAAACAAAATATAACTATATAGCTGTAGAATTTTTGGAAATAATTTAGTTGCTATATTCATACTGAATAGAAATTCAATCATGATTTCAAAATTAGAAACGTTTAGATATAGCATTTAGAATCTATTTTCTTCAAAATTATATTGATATATTAATTGTGAATTATATTTCACATATTAGTGGATGTATTTCGTAATCACATTAAGTACACACGCGCGCGTGCACGTGTACGTAGATGCATATATATGTATTATATATACGTTTGAGATATTCCTAAAATAATTAAAATTTTGATAAATAATAACAATATTTTCATTTGACACAATAGGTGTATGGAACATGTAGCGAAGCTTATATGCTTGAAGATACATAAATACACGCATATGAAAATTAAAATAGTACAAATATAATTGCATCTTCCAAATGTTAGTAGTATAATTATGTATGTTCAATATACAATGTGATACATCGAATTGCATTTTATTCACTATAAAAGTTATACTCTTTTCCCACACTCCTGATTTTGGTATTCAACCGTCAAACGGTTAACGCAGCTCGCATCTTTAGATACTGTTTTAGTTGATGTACTTCTTAGGCACATATACATTATGCATCTACATACATGTGTACATCCATGATGTATTTGAAACAATGTGTAACATATTGTATATACATATATGATATATTTTTCTATTAAAAGATATGCTGTTATATAAATTCAAATTGTATACAATTTTATATAAGTATTGTAAAGATTATTAAGGTATATAGTGCAACGTAAACAAAAAGTAAAATAGGTGTAAAACTTGATGAAACTGAATGAATCAAAATTTAACGTGTTTGACTTACTATATATCCAAATAATAATGAAATTTTTAAAAGAATACCATGGTAAACAAAAATGTGTAAAATATATAACAATACTGATATAATATAGTTTAAAAATATACAAGTGGCATCTTACATTCAATAATTTGCAATATATTGAATATATAATTAAGTTTTTAATTAAAATTTCAATTAGAAATAATATTTTAAATATATATGTGTACACCCCCCCCCCCTCCTCCCCCCCCACACACAAAATATATATTATTATGCATAAATGCGCGCGCGTGCGTGTGTGTATATAATGTAATGTGTATCCCCCCCCCCACACACACATTAATTATAAAATGTCTAAGATGCAGAAAGGTATTGTACGTATGTATAATGTGTACTTCCAAAACTTCTTATTATTAAGAAAGGTACAAGTAACGCTATAAGTGTAACAATTTCATTATTGTGCAATTGTGAGTTACAATAATTGTTAAATTATAATTTTGACTACAATTTAATTTAAATTGTTAAATGAAAATAATTCTTTAATTATTATTCTAAGAAGCACACATGGGATTTAAAAAAATCCTATTATATAATTCAAATTTTCAATTAACACCGCCTTTGGTCTTTGAAATATGTAATTATTTTCTGTCTGTATACAGTGTGTATACTTTTAAGAATCTAAAGGCAAGTTAACCAATGCCGTTTTCTCAGACTCTATAGAACTGACAGTGAGTCAATGGCGTAGCCTTTCCTGTGTGTTTTAATGAATTTCTAAAACGATAACGTAGCTCTATATAAATCACTTAATTCTAAATCACCAGCATCTCAGTAGTTGTATATTTTCAGCAATCGAATCTTATTCGATTCAAATTTGCAAACGTCGTTTAAATTTTGTAACGTTGTACACGCAAAATTTGAAAACATTGACAATTAAGAACAACAAAGTAACAATGAAAAACGAAGGAAAATACGTGTACATTGATATTTAATAAGCTACATCAAACGAGGATAATTTTAAGTGAAGGTACCGCGTCGAGTACAGTGACTACGCCAATGATACACGTTCGTTCAGTTTGATCGGCATGGCTGCCGCAGCACTGTTGAACAGATCGCGTCGAGGCGCACGTAGAGTCGGTGCTACGTCCGCGAGTAGCATCGTGGCATAATCAAGGGGCACCAAATCGCGATTAGACTTCGTTCGACGATGCGTGGAATCAATACGGGTACTCGGTTCTTGACAACGCGTAGAGTGATTCGTAACGAAGCTGTCAGTTTTTCGGGCCAGTGAAAAAGCGATCGAGAAATTGATTGACAGGATCGGATCGTCCGGTGGCGGAAAGAAACGAGGGATCGTAATGAGCTTGAAAGCGATTTCGAAGCCGAGCACGGCGACGATCGAGGACGAGAAATTGAACGCGATTTTCGAAATTCACGTCAGTGACGGTTCACCAGTCGCGTTCGGTGCATTCGTAATAGGTGTTTCGCCGCGGTGTGTCGTCGCTCTAAAAACCTGTGCCGGTTAATTATCCGTCTTGAGAGAAAGTCGGCGGCTACTTCGCGTGTCCCGACCGGTTAAGAGACACGTCGCTCGGATTCCAAACTATGAAGTAAAACTTTTCAAACGGTGTTTTCGAATTGTAGGCGAGCATTCGAAATCACTCTGATTTGTCGCGGAAAGGTCTCGCGCGCGCGCGCGCGCACGCGTACGCGCACGTAGACGTGAAAATCGTTTCGAAAACTTTACTTCGAATGGGTTACGTTTCGTTGTCGGAGCCCAAGGAATGTGTTTCGCTATGATTATTCGTCGATTGGTTTTCAACTGGCTTCGGATATGAAGAATGTGAGAGATCGCCGCAAAATGAACAACAGATGTGCTCGCTACTGGATTAATGACATATGTGTTCGCATAGCAGTGTGATCGATGTGTGACAGTTCGATAGATGTCATCGCCGGAACTTACTCTCGAATTGTTGCCGATTAGGACGGTTCGACTCAAGCATATCGAACCTCGTATCAACGGATTGAATGCGGTTACATTGACATTTAATGTATCATAGACCGATGTAGCGCAATGTTTGCCAGATTGACCATCGTTATTACGGCGCTGTGCCTGTGGATCGGAGTCGGTGAGTTATTTTCTATACGTTTCAACCGTTAGACAATCAACATTTAACCTATTTATTTATTCCATTCTGTGTGTTTCAAAATGTTTGATTTCGTAATCGAAACTACTTCGATTTGATCGGAAGTCCTTTAAAAGAATTACAGTAGAATAATTCTTTATTAAAGACGTTTACCTTAGAGATCGATTCGTGTTTTTTAAAAGCGCTTTTTCCTTTCTTGGAAAGCCAACGACAATGATTTCGTGTCTAAATTCATTTAGCGGAATTTTTTATCGACCAAACCGAGAAACGATATCCTTAGGTTCGTACACATTGCGTTTGAAACAATGACAACAATTTTTTCTTCGATAAATGTCTTTGCTTCGTTAGATTGTTAATGCTTTTTATTGAAAGTGTGAACTGATAATATTCAATATTAAGGTTTCGTTTTAATCCTATTGTACAGTTTGGAGCATAACTGAAGTTTTAAAAGCTATCTTCCAAGTAGTTGGAGGTATTTAATCGTATTTGTGGTTTTTTAGCCACCGACTGGTAGCCTATACTTTCTAATATGTATATCTCGGAGAAAGCGTCGAGGAGACTTCTTCCGATTCACGCTTCGGACAAGTGCGAAACCAGACTGTAGAAACATAAATTTCATGGTAAACCGTCAGAAATAAGTACAATTCAAAGAGATGCAATAAAGAAATTATTAATATACTGGTATAATTTAAAGAAACAATCGAAAGTCACAATTGATTAATAAACAGAAAAGCTTTGGATAATACCTAGGATAATGTAAAGTTATAGTAATAGAAACGATACGCAGAGTATTGCAATTTGTAAAAGACACTGATTGTGAGAAATTAAGAGAACCAGTACATACCGACAACGATACTACTTCATAAGAAATATTCATTTCATTTAAGTAATTCTGCAGATTCTATTTTTCACGAAGTTTTAAATAGAAGTCTATGTGTACTGTTTATAAACAGTTTTCGTAGTTTACGTATGGATATAATATATATTCATTCTTGAACATTGACTTATGTTGAGCAGAATAGTTCTAATTGTCTTATATGCTCATAATTCTTTGACCAGGTAGATTGTACGCCTCGTTGCTTTCTCCTCCTTCTGTTCTTACACCGTTAAAAACTATTAAGCGATCAAAACAATGAATGAACCAACTATTAAGAATGATTGAAGCGTTTTATGCTTGCTACAGCAATGTTTTTACAAGATATTTTCGTAGGTATGTCTTTAATTATTTTGAACAATTTAGAATACAGTGCGAAGGATGATAAAATACAGACAAGTGAGAAATCATAGGAAACTTAATGATTTCGATCGTCAATTTGTACGATAGAAATATTAGGGCGCCTATTCATTGGTTTCAGTTAACGGATCTCGATTCTTCGATTTTCTTTGCGATTAGGTACAGTATTAATAACAATATTCCAAGTATTTATTCTTTACACGTATACTGTTATTTATCGTTCGATAAAACTTATTGAACGATATAAGTACCAGATTGCTCAATAAGTTTTGTCGTTTGATAAAACTTATCGAACAACTTATTATATGCATTCTAAATATACATATTTAGTGTGTTTCGTAAAATAATTAAAGAGTCTGTAGAATTAATCGAGTATCAAGATTCTAAAGATTCTACTAAATGTAAAAATAAGATTGCCATATATTTACAACCGATTTTCACGTTTACCTTGCGAGCGATTAATTCATCGAATGAATAATAGATAATTTATGGATTAATCTGCATTATGGGTAATTTAGCGACAACTTTATCATTTTTCTAATTTAATAATTACCTCGTACTTCTCTTTCTTATTCATGACTGCATATACTTTTTAGAATTATGCTTCTCTCGATGAAAACCTACACCCGAGGCCGCAATGTCGAGTTTAATCGATAAAGAAAATCTTATACGAAATCCAATGTTATTGCTTCGAGTACTGTGAAACACATGTACTTGTTTTCGTCGTCATCCAGTTACGTTGAACAATATAGTTAGGCCAGAGTTATTGTATACCTTTATCGCGTATCGCACTTACACGACATTCCTCCTATGTTGCATCGAGCCGCCGCCTTCGATACAATAGATTTCGCTTGCTCGGACGATTCCTTTCTCTTCGACGTCGATGTTGCGTAAATATGGTCGCAAAAATTACCATTAAGAGCGTCGAGCGCGCCGCTATGGTTAAATAAGATAGAAAGGAGATCGGTAACACCCGGAGCAAATTAATTTTAATGCGCTGACGTATTGTAGAATCAGAGTCTATGATTTACGAATTTAAATACAGATTTCTCAATCCCGACAATAGATACTCAGTCAACGAAGTTGAGTTCATTTGCGAACGAATTCAATGTTTCGGCGTGGTAAAGGAGAATTATTTTCTGTAGCGTGCAGGGGCCAATATCTCGAGGGCGTGTGTGTCAGCCAATACATGACTATGGATTCAATACGAGGTTATCAATTTTTGTCTTATATTTTATACATAAATTGAAATTATTAACTTTCGAATTTTCGAACACGTTGGAGAGACTTGCTTAAAGTTTGTATATCTAACTTTGAAACACTTTGCATAGTTGCATGAAATCGATAGGTACTTTAGATGCGTAAAAAGTTTTGATCGAGGTAAATTAATTCTGGTCTGAAGCAGATTAATATTTTAAAAAATCATCCAAGTGAAAATTATGAAAGTAAAAACTTTTCTATGATTTGAAAATAGTCGCGGCAGGGAACCGGTGCCCTGTGTTTCCGAATATAAATAGAAACTCGCCAAAACTCGTACCTGTGTAAAATTTTTCGCATTTATCGAATTCAATCTTTCGAGGCACTGAGGCTGAAGTGAACACTTTGTATAGTTGTATGAAATCGATAGGTACTTTAGATGCGTAAAAAGTTTTGATCGAGGTAAATTAATTCTGGTCTGAAGCAGATTAAAATTTAAAAAAATCATCCAAGTGAAAACTTTAAAAGTAAAAACTTTTCTATGATTTGAAAATAGTCTCGGCACTGAACCGGTGCCCTGTGTTTCCGAATATAAATAGAAACTCGCCGAAACTCGTGCCTGCGTAAAATTTTTCGCATTTTTCGAATTCAATCTTTCGTGGCATTGAGGTTGGAGTGATGCGAGCGAAGCCAATGTGGATTTATCTGCGAAAGAAGAGGGCCAGTTAGTCGATAGCCGATAACAGTTGCGACACAATTACGAAGATGCACGGCTGAGAGTGGCCGAAGAACGCATGGAGAAACGGAAGATCGGCTGATAAACGCAAGGAACACGCGGCGGACCAAAGAAATTTACACGTTCTAACGCGCGTTAATAGATATACCTAGGAACGTATCTGAACAGATTCTCGACGCGATTCTACGGCATCCGCGATTCGCGTTGCAACGGTGCTTTTCGTCAAAGAAAACACATATGCTCCGTTGCGGCCGAATGCATTAGCGCGTTCGCATTCTGAAGTTCGTTTTACTTCGGCCATATGTGCTTTCTCTTCGTTTATTTCGCACGATAGTGCGCCGACTCATTGTTCACTTGAACTGCACGTAGTTCGCGCAAGGGAAACGTTTGCTACTCTTTGCTTAAGACATTTTTCTCTTTCGTCCGCCGTCCTTTGGCATCATGTTCGATACAGATTCTACTCTTTTGTACATTCTCTAATCTTTTCTTCTTTTGAGTGAAAAGAATGTGATTTCATCTTTTCACGTTGTATCATAATTTTTATTAGCTACCTGTATACTTGTGTGAAGTTAGATTTTATATCGAATTACTGTCATTTTATCGTTATATTCTAACTTTTGAACTGGGAAATTTTCTATACTCTCTAGAGAGTATAGTGGGGTTCAAAATAACATTGGTGTAATGTTACTTGCAATGATTGCATTTTATTAAAACAAGATGAATAGATGTATGAATTTTCGATGGGACAAACAAATTTCGTAAAGACAAAAGTTACATTTATTCGAAAAAATCGATTTCGATCGATCGACAATGATAAAGCTAAGTAATTTAATACGAATGTGTTTCGACACGAAACAAATGCGAGACTATGTTTATATAGGTACTCTTTTTTCGTTTTCTGCGTTCCTATATTATCTCAAAGCATGTCCATTAAAAATAAAAGAAATTTATGCGAAACATTTTTGCATTGATGTAATACAATATGTGTTAGAAGACAATTTAAGAGATATTTATATTATAGATGCAAGATAAAACAATTATTAAACAGTGGTGAAGAATAACATTAAGTGAAATTTATCATTATAATTTAAAAAAAAAAAATACGAAGTATGATCTTTTCTAATCGTTTAATTCTTAGCAGAAGAAAAGAAATCATTTTATGACAATTGTAAAAAGGAATCTTCATTTTTCGTCGATGTTGAAAAAATCACTAAAAGTGATTTATCAAGTATATTATTACTCAATAATTAATTTATTATTTTATACGTTGACGATCGTAACTTTGAAATTGTTACGATGAACTGAAACTACGTTCTATCAGAAGTCAATATTTCGTATGTACGATTTGTTATGGAGCTGTAATATTTTATTATTTATTCAAGAGGAAACACATTGAAACAATTATTGTATAATAAGATCTCACTATGATAGAGTTCGATACGTGAAACTTAGTTGGAAAACAAAATACTTATTGTATTATGAAGCAATGCATAGACTTCGTTGAATTTTATGAAAGTATGACATATATACCAAGTTCGCAAATTTTCAATTTGATTGGAATTTGCTGGAACACACTGTATGAAAAATTATGGAACGTGAAGGGTTAATACTCCAAAAAAAGAATGTCAAGATGTACAGTATCGGCTAAAAGTACGAGACAGCCAAATTTATTGCATTCCATATGGCAAATAAGGAAGGATTAAATCTGTAACAATTAGCATGTGTGTGTATTTTAAATGAAAATTGAATAATTAAATCTATAAGTAAAAAAACTTGTTATAATAAAATTAATAATGTTCATTACTAAAATAATAAGCTCTTTAATATTTTAATGTTAAAACAGTTTGTTACGGCTACAATCAACGTTATTAAATTTAATAATTGTTTTATGGTAGTAACTTAGTATTACACCAAGTGTTTCATGTAGATATTACAACATAATGATCATTTAATTGATTATTTGTTGGTCCAGTTAATTGTTCCACGTGTATGGAAAGCAATTTTCACGCTATAGGGATTATTTGTACTTTCTAATATGTTTAATATTTAAAATGATCCACTTCTGTGGAAACTACGAAGACTGTCTACGAACAGTACACATAGACTTCTGTAATTACAGAAACTTATGCAGAGTTTTTTTTTTTTTTATAAAAATACTAATTTAATATATCAAGGTTTCTTTTGATTTAATGTTTGACTTTCACTGTTCTTCATTTCTAACGATTAACATCCTCCAAAATAACTTATAAATCATTTTTTAGAAAGCGAACAATAAATTGGTCGAATTTTCTGGAAATATTGAACACAGTCCTTGATATTCAGAAACTAAAGGCTAGAACGTTAATACGAGATCGGTAGCTCCTCGATAAGAAATTATTCAGACCACGAAAATAATGAAAATATGAAAAATAAAAGAACAAGTACTATTTTATGAATGCGCAACAACAGATCCTTGTTTTAAAATCATTCCTGTTTACGTACTGGGGTATTAGTTATGTTTTAAAGGAAGGTAATAGGTTCTTATATTTCCTTTAATCAAATTAAACTTTTTAGTTTTAAACATTTTTTTCACTAAACTTCCACTATTATTCATACTGAGTCACAAACGTATATATATATATATTTCTTCAAAAGCGCAACTTGCTTTCAAACTTTCTGACGACACTGTATTTCGACCGAGACACAGGCTCGATTATCGGTGAAGGTTGGATACGAGTTCTTGTTTGGTGTCTGGCGACCCGGTTATGTGGTTCGCTGTTTTAAACTGTTAATTCGTTCGGTGAGTGTTCGGCCTCCTTACTATTTTATTTCATCATGCAGCCTTGCAGAAACATTTTTCCGCTCGAATTCCTTGTGCGAAGAGAAACGCATGCGTCTTCTTTCGCGAAAGAATACAGTTGCAATTTATCAGCACGGAATACCGCATAAAAGTGCAGAAAAGCCGTGCATTCCTGGATCATCGATTAACGCGTGTCCACGTGTATTTCTTCCTCGCATTCTTTTTGTCTAACGGCTAAACGCGAACACAATAGATCGTTCTTTTTGCTCTGATTTCCAACAAGTTTCTCGAGTGCTTTCAATTTACTTGGTACAATGTAATACTAATCATCCGGATAAGTAATACCGTAATTTACAAGTAGATTTATTTTTCATAAAACTTTCAAACAATAAAGGCAACTCATTTTTATGTAAATACGGAAATAGAGATCATGTTTGGAATTTTATGAAACTAAAATTATTTAAACATTTATTTTAGAAAAATATATAGCAGTTTTAAAGATATAAGCTGCGTGTGCGTTACAAAACAAAAGTACCTCCACTCTTTATGCGATTCCAGAATCCCAATGAATTGAATGAGAAATTAAACAATTATTTATATAGGTATGATTGTGATGCAAACCAGAAGAAATGAACAATTTGTTCAATGAGCGAAATAACGTTTCATTGATTTTGTTTTAACAGTTGTCACTTTTGGAACATGAAAAGAAAACGATTTAAAAGTATCGTTTTGTCCGCAATTTCTACGAAAATTAGGCCCTAACTTTGTGCGCATAAAGTTACAAATCTATTTTTACAAAATCATGTCAATTATCTGGAAAAATGGTTTCGAGAAAAACATTTAAAATTATAAATAAATGTACCAAAATGTTTATGACACTTTCTTCTGTTTTAAAATTGTCATGTTTCTGAATGATTTAGTTACTGAGAATAATTTTAATGAGGCACAATAGTTTATAGACTATGTAATTAAGTGCTTCCGGATTCAATTACTTACTTAATTTAGTCTGATTAAAGTGAAATAATAATTGATCGGTTGTTTCATTGAATAAAATTTTGTTGTTGTTCGTGAAGTCGTTAATTATAAAAAACTGTTAATATGTTCGCGATGATACTTTATTATTTATTGTACAGGTTAAACGCTTGAAAGCTTAGTATTTTATTTATTACAAAGTAACTAAATTATTTAACTATATTAGTTTAAAAAAAAAATAATATTAAAAATAAATCTGTTTACACAGTACGTGAAAATAGCAAATAAATAGTAATTTGTCGAAACGTAATAAAAATGTGATACACCCGATATACAATACATAGCAGTGCGCGTAGAATAATCCTCCTTATGCGAGCATTCATCTCACTGAGAAAGATGTACGCTGTTGTGCAATAATTCAGGCGTCGTTCTTCTTTAGACATTATTTTCACTCACCTTTCTGTACATTTTAAGTTTACTTATTTAATACATACACTGTGTTTAATTCTTTAAACATTAATTATAACGTGACTTAATTAATTACAATATTAGTAACTAACTTATAATTTATAAATATACTTATTCCAAAGGTAAGTTGAAATTTGAACTGGAATACTTTATTATAATTCACTGCTTTTTAACTAAATAATATTTGAGTAATAAATATTGTTGCTTAGAATATTATTTAATATTGTGGAGTTTATTTAATATTGTAAATTATATGGAATATGTTTTTCTTTTCGTCGCAATAATATATTAATTAACAAAATTACTAAAAAACAATATCTTTGACGATCGACACAAAAGCCTTGAAATCTTTTCACTGTCTTGAGCGGAACTTAATGTGGCTATATGCATCTTGTAACATTATACTTAGGAGCAAGTATAGGTTTCATGGTTTTACCATGTGGTGGAGTTAAAATTTCACGAACTTTTTCAAACGCTTCGAAATGATAATAAATCTCATTTATCAATTTAAGTATCATACTTTTAATGCATCAAACACTTTCTTTCGTGATAATATTAATATATATGTATATATTATAAATTTATAAAAAATTAACTTTTTTGCTGAATAAATCAAATCAATAGTATTTTTTGTTTGTCAATATTTTAAATTAATTCAAAGATATCGGCTTTACAACTATAATTTTAATATTCATTATTGTAATAAACAATTTTCGATTAAGTAAACAATGTTTTTGATCTAAACGGTCATCCTCGGACGTCACAAATTGAAATAATCTATTCAAAAAACAATATATGATTTTTAACTATATATTGACAAATAAATTTAGTAATGACAATATCGGGTTGAGTCATAAGTAATTGCCATTTTTTCGTATCAACTTTATTTCTCTTTTAAATGAGTTATAAAACAACTTAATTTATAACGTATTCTCTGTTACTACAATAAATATAACTTTTTCCCATTTATTCGGTAATTTGTCAATTCTTAATGGAAAAAAATGAGCTTTTTTGGAGGTGATTCTTATCTTATGTAGTTCAGCATTTTCATGCAAAAGCGCGGCGTCTTTACAATTGACAAGTGCTGGTCGTTTCTTTTATAAGTTTTCTAGAACTTTGGTCAATTGTTCAATGTATAGCGCAGCTGTAATTGTCTTATTATGTTTTAGTAACTTGTGAATTATTCCTTTTCAATTCCACCATATTCAAAGAAGAATCTTCTTTCCATGAAGAGTGATTTTGACTTCTGGCTCAGATTGTTGATTTTCATCTACTAATTATCTTTTCTGAACGATATTTTCATATCTGATCAATTTTTTATCTCCGATATACACTTGATCAAAAAATGATTCATTTTTGTTCATAGACAAAAGCGAAGTGACACCCGCTATTCTATTTGCTTTGTTTTTCTCCGTCAAATTGCGCGGAGCTCATACTTATTGACTTTTGTGGATTTTTCGCGTTTCGATAAATGTTGAATTGGAATGTTTTCATTTTATCCGCTAATTTTCTAGTTCAGTGTGGATTTTGTTCCACTAGAACCTTCCATACTTTGTCATCGATATCCGTTGATCGTTCCGGCTTAGGTTCATCTTGGAAACTGGTATTTCCAGAACGAAACTTAGCAAACCAATCCCATACTCTACGTTCTGCTACTGCACCTTCATCGATAACATCACATTTTTTATGCCGTAACTATCGCATTATTACCATTCTGGAACTTCCACAACATTATGAATCGGATGTTCTCTTTTGACTTTTTCATTTCAGTTGCATAAAAAATTCTACTAGCACTTAATCTGTGCTTGTTAACTTGTTTTTAGATATTTGAACCCTCTAAATAAGATAAGCACGTTGGCGAACAGGAACTGCTGTTCACTCGGAATTCCCCAAAAACTACAAGATTCATACCTGAACTGACTATTATTATATAAGTAGGCGATACCCAGTAGAATTTAATTAATGATGTACATATAAATCCTAAGTATATGAAATTTTCTAAAATATCTTTTCTTCGGGAAAAGAAGGACATTATATAATTTTTTTTTTATACATTATTTAACCAATCATTGTTAGATAAATGTAAAATTACACGAATCAAAACTATTATGCGAAAAAATGTAAGGTTGCAAATTATCTGATCTGCGATACTACCACGAGATTACAAGAGATCATTTACATAACGAATAAAAAATTGTTTATGAACTCGATGAATATTAAAATTGTGTTTAGAAGATTGATACCTTTGAGTCAATTCTTTTGCTTAATGTATAATATCACAAATGATATTGAACCAATCGTTGGAAAAGAAAAAAATATTTAAACGTTAAGGAATCTAACATTGAACTTCGTTGTTCTAGAAATATGCCATCATAAATGTTTCAAAAAGTGCTTACAAGTATCATCCAATTGTCGTATAGTTCGTATTATCAATTTATCTTTTACTGTTCTGCAGTGTCGCAATGTGTCTTGAAAGGTGAGCTAAAATATTCGGAAAAAAAGGAAGGGGTCCCTGAAGAGCGTTGATTTTTTAAAGTTTCGTAGTTCGTCTCGAAACCGATTTTTCGTGCGTGTCGCCGTGCATGAAAGTGAAGCGTCATGCTAAAGAATATTTAAGAACCGACGATGACCTCACCGAAGTGAAAGTTCTCCGGTTCGGTTCTCTGCAGTCGTTAAACGAGCAAAAGGTAAAACGAAAAAAAGGTGCGCGGCTCCTTTCGAATTCCCATGGGCCCTGACATGTCCGCTTCCGGAAACGAACATGTTCTTCCTTGACGTTACGACCTTGGGCGATACCACGAATTCGATCCTTTCAAAATATCAGGTTTTAATTAACCGATCTTTACTCTCCGTCGTCGAGCAAGATTCACATGGCAACGAAATTGTTCGACGACGCCATTACGATGCTCATTTTCATCACGATTATAACGAAATGATATTAAATTACAACACGATACTTGGTTTCGATGTTCGGTTGACTTTCTCTTGAGAATCTAGTTTTTTTTTTATGTAAATTTGAGTTTATGGTGTTCGTATTGGAAGTAATTTTTAAGCGATGTAAAATTTTGTATCCTAGCCAATGTATATGACAATTTTCTGTCGCAACAGTATATTTAACTTTATTCCATTTCTGTAATATTTTTATCCAGTTTTAAAAATAGCTTTCAATTTTGCAAGAATCTAAGATTCTTTAATCTGCATTACTATTACTAATTTAACACCTTAACTTTCATTGATATCACCAGTTTCTGCGTTACTATTTTTGATTCATCATCAGTAATAGAATTATTACACTTCCATAACCAAAATTTTACAGAGTTTAACGTTGATATTACGGTTAATTAAATTGGTCCTGATAAGTGAAATTGCTCTTTTTATTTTCAGATTATACAATTTGTTTACGATCTTATCCAGGGATACCTCCCGGTGAAATTTAATGTAGGTACGAGAAACCATCGCTGGGGCACTTTTGCAGTGCTGAAGCGAGCGAAGGAAATCGAATGGTTCACTTTCAGATCCTGTTGCTTCTCGCGTTACTTATTTACCGATGTAGCCGTTCTCCATGAGTCATTCGTCGAAAAGCTCCACCTGTAGTCACTGTAATAGAAGTTCATAAATTATTAGACAAAATAACCTTTTATTCTGATTCTGATCTTAAGATTTTTGAAGTTAACTCTCTGAAGTACAGTATTAACAAAGTTCGTTTAATTCGTTCTTAATGTATTTATAATTGTGCACATTTAAAATGGTCAAAAAACTGTGCAAACGAAAATGAAAAATCTAACAAAATGCGAATGTTGTGTAAAGGTCAGAATAATTTCTTCATAAATGTTGTATTTATGAGCAACTAAGAGTTATCTATTTTGATCCAAAGATGCTTGCTCAAGAATGATTTGCAGTACTTTCCCTGTAATGCAAATGACAATCCAAAAATAACAATTTATACTTTTATTCCAAGTGCAATAACTTCAAAAAATCTAATGGTCTAATTTCTTAAGTCGCCTTTAGTTTCAAAGAGCAAAACTTCAATTTTGATAGTAATTTCTTTCGTCGTCAATTAATTGTCGAGAAAGAGTATATACTTTCCCTTCTTGTCTTTTCTTCGAGTCGATAACTATCATTATCAAATCCATGTTAGAAAAAGTTGTGAACACAACTATCCTTTTTAAATATGAAACCAGGATACAATGAACAGAGATTTCGAACTGTATACGGTCTTCTCGCTAAATAGTTGAGCGTGTTAATGTACCCTGGCCTCGAAACTACTTGTTTGTACAACCACAAATGCACTGGAGTCATCGTCAATCAGTTTGTGCATTCAACCGCATTCTACCAATCGGAAGTCTATACATTTGTGGTAGTACTTCATATTTATTTGAAGTCAGGGTACATGCACATGAATGTAAGCGTGGTTTGAGCGTCACTTGAGCCTGGTGTCTTTTGAGCGCTAGTGGGAATCAAGCTTAAGACATACCGCAGGCTGCTGTCTAAGGCATAAATCAGAGAGTTAAGAGCCCTTGACTTTCTACCCATTAGCGACAGCTTCGGTTCATCTTGCAACTAAAACGATTGATAAACATAACTGTCCACCGTTCACTTTGATACATTACCAAAAAGAATATCAATTTCCCCATCACTTGCACCTGAGAAAGAAATTTATTTGTCAACAATGAGAATAATCTCTTCGTCCAAAATTTCCTTGAATTCCTAGAAAGTATTAGTGACTCTTAATCTTCGAGAAACAGTTACTTCGTATTTTCAGTCCTCTGCTTATCAATTATATACCGCATTATCAACAAAAAGAATTAAATTAGTTGAGTTGTTGCAAGAATAGAATAAAGTGATCAAATTAAATATGACTCGTAATTTCTGTTATGCAATTTCCTAAGAAAAGCTAGAGTTTTAAGAAATTGAAGCTAATTGGGATTGAAGTTCCAAACTTTCAAATTAGAGATTCAAGAAACACTTAATTTGTTACAGAGCTTCAAGTTTTTTTTTCATTACTAACATTACGCTATATAATTGTACAACAAAATGATGATCAAACTTATATTGTTTTGCACTAGTATCAGGTCAGTCCATAAGTTCTTGCGCGCTCATATGTTATTATTTGCATTATAAATTTATACTGTTTAAATTACGTGTTAATTTACTCTCTTTACTTATTTCGTTTAGTTAATCGAGTCTGTTGAATGTAACAAGTACGATATCAATGTTATAAGATATTGATGGAAAATAATCTCTATTAACGAATATTAACAATTGGTAGAAATGGTGTGTGTGTATTATATTGCTGCGTAAATTTTTTTCCTAAATTCTGTCCTTCAGACAGAGTGTAAAGAAAGCTAGAAATAGACAATAATGGAATCAAATTAAATTACCCGCTCGAGGTCGATACACAATGATACCGTAAGACAAGGCGTAGTTTTTGACATCATTTATCATCATGGGAGTGATTCGGCAAGATCAGTTAAATTTTCGCCTATACTAGCCAAAACGTAGAGTTATTTTTGGTAAAAGAATAGACCCCTATTACATATGACCTAGTTTGTTAAGAGTGACTTATCAAACGTATTGGGAAACTTTGTTAATCATCTCGTAATATGTTACAATTTAATTCCAAGAACCAAGTATTTTAAAAAAATTAATATTTGTTTTATAGTCTACCAACTAATATTTCAGTATTTCAACAATTATATTCTATTTATGTAATAAAACAATTTATAGTTAATACAATCATAAAATTATGTATTAAATACTTAAAAATAAATCCATAACAATGTATAAATTCTTTAATCATACACTGCACAATTATTAAAAATTTGAATTTCGAAAATATTGAAGATGTTAATGATTTTTAAATTGAAAAACTTATTACATTTGAAACGATTATTTCTCAAATAAAAATTTCACGAATTAATTCTTTTCATGTAAAATAAGGCAAATATACTCAAGTACGCACGAAAAGCTTGTTCAATTTAAAATCATTATATGGATACCTTGTACATATTATTTATAATGCTGGTGTTTTAATATGCAATTTATTATGATTTAATATACTGTGAAGGTTGACAGTAAACCGAAGCAGATATCGTTTTGACGTGTCATTCTTTTCTGTGCTCACCTTCTGTGATATCACCATGACACAACTATGTAGCCTTATTAAAACTACTGACTCAAATTAAGATATTTGCGGATTTTTAAATTTTATATACAACATAAAAGCCCTAGTATATCGACACGAGTAAAACAATTCTTCTGAAAATATACTTTCCTTGTGATTGCTATCAATTTACTTATGCATTTATGTCTCAAATTTGCAAATTAAAATACACCTTGAAAATAATTTCTACTCTTTATTTATCTAAAATGATTTTCATAGTTTACCAAGGTTCTTATGATCTCTACTAGTCAATTAAGTTTGTATTTATAATTGTGAAGTACCTTGTATTGTAAATTAGGGATGTATAAATGGTTCACGCATCGCAAACATAGTTTCTATTAAAGGCGTTAATAAACGAAAGTATGTCAGGTAGCAAATCTTTGCCGTTTCCTAAATCTTCGTCAGAAACCGTTCCTCAGAGTAATTGCCGAGTTTCAGGAAATGCCGCATCGACAATTTTCCTCGTCTGCAATTAACTAAGTGGGACAGATCGATTGACAACAGTCTCGCTAATGGTCTCGATTCGTACGCGACACCTGACTCGGCAACAAGTAGATCTTATATTTCCGTTGCCAGTGAAGAAGCCATGATTCGACGGCAAGAAGTCATACATACAGACAGTGTCAGTCCAGTCGTTTGGTCGCACTTTCATCGTCCCACTTTCTCCGTCTTGTTCGGGGCGCGTTGCTCGTTGACCACACGCCATACCCGACAACCTTTATGCTCATTGAATTTTTCTACTTCTTACGGATTCTTCTTACAAGATTGGTAGGAAAACCCCAAGTGGCTCCGACTAATCGTATGATTCAGAATTTACGAAATGTCAGTGGTCAGAACAGCTGAGAATTTGATAATAAACTTTTGTATCCCCACTTTCTCGCTTTAAACGAAGTTAGACATTATCGAGATTTCAAGACCGTTCTTTACAGTTCTCCTTATTTTGCAATTAACACAGATCAAGGTGTTTTAACTGAAATTATTAAGGAATTCTAAAGGAATTTTTGTTATTAATACACTTGAGTGTGCATGCATTTCGACTAATTAAGTACTGGTGAAAATGTTAGTTACCGGGGAAAAGGGATTTGTGCGTTATAATAATTTTGTTGTAAATGTCATACAGTTTTATATCGAGCAATTATTTGAAATTTCTCTTCTTGAAAAGAAAGAATAGAAATTTCCTTTAAACAAACTTTCTTTTATACAACTTGTTACATTAATTGTAAAATACAATATAGATATGGTTCAAACAGTTTGAAAGAAATTTTATACTTAACCATCCATGTATAAAATTCATTAAATTTCAACTACTACTGTTAGCAATTAGGATTTTCTCTATAACCCATTAATAAGTAAAAATGAAATGTATAAAGTGACCAATAAACTTTTTTAATTAAGCAGAAACGGCCTTAAAGAAAGATCAGATTGTTAAACTTAATTCTTTATTTAAGCTTTGAAAAGAATTTTAAGGAATACAGATTTTTAATAAAAGTAAGTATAATTTCACTTCAATAGATATTGGTTAAAGCAATCTAATATCGAATATATTATTAAATACATTTAACACCTAATTCTCTTACAGTAGAAAAAAATCAAACATAAAGTTATTATTTTATGAAATAGAGTTACCTTTTATAGCTCTGTTTTTAATCTAAAAATATTACTGTTGTTCACCCGAAATACAAACAATCCATCAAAAACTCATTAAAACGAAAAATTTATACTTCTTTGGTATATAAAATATCAGTGTTACAATAAATAGAATGTCGTCGACGGTAAAAGACTTTTGTTTCTTCTAACGGTACTAACTAAACTAATGTTACTGCAAATTAATTTAAATTACAATCACTACAGTTTTTGTAATTATTATTACTATAAATATTCATTTGAGCCTCTACATATACCTATTCAGTACCTTTAAATATTTATATCGTGTCAAATTGTCCTATAAATTCGACAAGTAGGTATGTCCGAAAGAACAAATCGATATATGTATTTATCTCTTTTCTGACTATATTACCGTTACTATGTAGGCACATGTTTGAAGATACGACGAAGTTTCAGTTGGAACGGTACATTATTATACAGGGTAATTCGTAATTGCGCATCAACACTTTAGGTAATCCAGACCCGGAGAAAAAAAATATTAGATGAACATATAGTTGTTTAAATTGACTTTGTTTCTCCAATTATAAAAAATTCGAAAATCATTTTCGAAAATCGTTATAAATTGTACACGATCTTCACTTATAAAACAATTTTACTTCATCAGTAGTAAAGAAGAAAGCTTGTCATAACACGGCCAATAAAGTTTAGACGTTTTATTATCATTTATTTTCTGTTTCGTAGTTCAAGTATCAACAAGCAATTACGAATCATCTTATATAAGAGAAAATTTTTTCACAGGATATTGGATACAACAGATCCAATGTTTGCAGAAGGGTCGACTAAATGTAAAAACTATTTATTTCTAAATACATTAGTAAATTGCATTGTCACGATGTTTAGAATCGTGTTAAAAAGAATAATTGTTTTAAATCGCGCCAAGAAATTCTCTGCGTGAACGCTTATACACCAAGAGAAGGATTTATTACATAAAATAAAAAATAATTTTTTAGATGAAAATATTTCTTTAAAATATTACAACGTAATACCATATTCGTTGAAAAGATTAAATACAGGTGTTTTTTATTGGCAGATGGATGCAATATTATTATAGGAAATGGGGGAAAACAAATTAACGGTTAATGATTATAAATAAATTGCTTCACTTTGTCCTTTTTGAAAAGGCGAAAATATTCGTGTTACTTATAAGATGGCTCGATACTTTGGGATCGACTTGCTCCAGTGTCATCGATTTCTAATCATATTAAAGTCTTATCACTAGCGTTCACCCGCGTTCTACGTCGTTTCGTGCTTCGTGTTGCAATGCAGCCATCGATAAATCTCATAGGTTGAATAGCGCCGGGACAAATGAACAATAAGCATAAACTGCTGCAAAGCTTCTGTTATTGCGGTCGGTGCATTACAATGCAGCTGCGACAGCGGTGCGCGCCGCTTCTTTATTTCGAGCAGTGTTTCGAATACTATAGCGGTATTGAAGTCACTGCACCGTGAGAATACAGTTACGCGGTATTCCCGTGAATAATGGCTACTATTATCGCGCAGGAAGGGGAGAGGGTGTGAAGGAGAAAACGTAATGTTATTAGAACTTTCAATAATTCGTTTCCTTTTTCCGGGAAGGAGACTTCTGCCCCCGAGGTAACCACGCTTTCGAAATTTCCTCGCGTAACTTCAATCTTTCGAGACTAATTGCAATAATTCTTGGGTGATAAATCACGTGTAGAAGGGAACAGTGGTTTCGTCGTGGAACGATGGAATAAAACTGGAACGAGTGTAATATGTATTCACACATTATCTTTAGTCGGTGACTGAATATAGTGCCGATTAGAGTAAGGTACGAGTATTGTCTAGATTATCTAGATCAAAGGTTAAACTTTTTGGATACCTTCTTTATAATCTTAAGAATTTATGTCGAAATCGCACAGAGTTTTCCTTTATCAGTTCAGTTTATCGATGTTTATCATATTAAAACTTTTAAGCATTATAATTGTAAATACATATGAAATTAAACTTTAACACTTTGTACATATATGTGTGTGTGTGTGTGTGTGTATTAATTCATTCAATTTTATTCGTAGATTATTTGTTCAATACTTAATTTGTTATAATATTTTTATAAGTTATCGTATTTCTTTGTGGAACAAAAACATTGTAATTTTTAGATGTGTAATATTGTTTTACATTCGTACAAAGCTCTTTAATATTTAGCTTGATAGTAGACAGTTGAATCCTCGTGTCTACTTCTATATTCAATCTGTTTGAATTTTTATTTTAGTTGAAGCATAAACGAGATATAAAATAGACATTTCGCTTTATGGGAGTTGGTATTACATGAACTAAAGTACCGGTTTCGTGAAAAGTTTTTGGTTTCTTTTTAGCGAATGAATAATTAATCATTTTTAATAGTAATATTCTTTATTTCTGTAAGCAAATTTTCCAGTTTTTGTCCATTGTTCGATGATACAGCTACAATTTTTTCTGGCGTTGTTTAAATTATTCAATAAACATAACATAGAATAATGATACGAATCCAACATAAAGGAAAGTGTTGTACTCTTTATGCCAATTATTATATAATCTTCGTTTAATATTCAGTACAGCTTTTTTACATATTTTTTCCAATTACATATCTTCATACTTCATAAAGGATAAATCCTCAAACATTGTATATTTAAATTAATTAAAATAAAAGTTGCATTTGTATTACTTCTTTCTCTTTGTCTTTCCTTCGTATATAATTACATATACAAGATTCTTATAAATGAGTTAACAATTTACATATTTTAGCCATAGAAGAATCGTGGAAAGAACCATAAACTAACATCCCGTTTGCCAATTTATGGGTTCTTAGTAAGAGGTTAATTTACATTTAGATGGGTACCCTTTCTTATAATTTGCGATCTTTTAAAATTTACACGTAGTGTGTGGTCGTATAAAGAATTTTAATTACAAAATCTTCTACACCTTTAGTTTAGAATGTTTTACTTAGGATAAAATATTATACAATTGAATGCCACACCGAGTTTAAATTTCTATGAAATAAATTGCGAAATTATGATCTAAAAGACCAGAATCACCATGTTACTTTCGTCAGTTGTACGAATCGAAAAAATAAATTCAAAATTGTAATATTTCGATCAATGTACAAGTTTTGATATCGTTGCGTAATGAATTAAAACCAAAATATTTGGAGCACCTTTAAAAAGAAATGTCGCCTTCGAGAGAAGTCCTTCATGAAGAATCTTTAAGCATCGATTACCATACATTTGAATTAGATATCTCGTCAAGTCTAATCTTTCACGCCTTAATTACAAGCCCAACTGGTCCGGAGGTAACTATAAATGTTTACAAATAAACGCAAGAACGCCTACCATCTTTCTCGTTGGTTATCATGGCAAAGAAAGTTGTCGGGTAACATTCATAAATTTTAGTGATCGCAGCTTGGAGCTACACGTGAATTTGCCTATGTCGATTCCGAGATTCGAGTTTTCTTCAAATCGAGATTCTAATCAACGTCCTTCGTGTAATCATACTCGTATTACTCTAATTAAACGGTTAACCATTTCCTGGGCAATGTCAATTGGATTTCTTCGTGTTTCTTTTATTTCATTTACGTCGTTCACCGACTACTTAAACTTAGGCAATCCACCTTGAAATAATTTCCGATCGTAACTGGATTAAAATAAGCATCAAAATTCTACGCGCACGCATTCAGCAAACGTGGATGACCATCTTTATTTCGAATTAGACACTAGAATATTGTAATTTAATGCTTAGCGAATGCAACGAGGTACCAATGATTGTCTAGCATTATAGGTACCATTAGGTTACTAATTTCAGTTATTATTAATATCTTATTATCTTATTAGAAGTATGTAGTTTCTCTTGCAACCTTTCTGTTATTTGTAATTAAGATTCTTTAACGCTAAAAAGAAATCTTTAAGAGATGTTAGATTAAATAATGATTTATTGAAGAATATAACATACTTTTTATGATTAATTACTCATTTCATTCTGCATGTTTGTTTTGCAGGAATGGTATTATGTACAGAATAGTAGAAAACTATACTTTTGCACTCCTAAGTTTCATTATTTTTCAGAGTGCATTATTTTCCATAGGTTTCTTTGAAAACAGATATAGTAATATTTCATTTTTTCTAAAGAAATGTATTATTTTCTCTTTGTATAATTCGATACAAATACAGCAAATATAGCAGGTGATAATGCAGTCAGAAATGTATACCCTTTACTCCGTATACATTTTAAGTGGTTATTCATTTAAAATGTTACTAACTAAAAGTAAAAGAAAATAGCTACGTTTCTAATTATAAAAGTAAAGATGACTACTTGAATATTTTTACTCGTTTGTGCTTTAATCCTTCGAAACACTTCATCTTTCAGAATAGTCTGTCTCAGTAAATTTGATAATGTCATTAAATGTAAAATATTATTTGTGTTTTATTCTTTGTAATTCGTGTATAGTATTATACATATTGAAGTAGTGATTATTATTCCTGAATTATGAAAATAAATGTATACATATAAGTCATACTTATCAAAAAAGTTTTCATACAACCCGATGAGTATTTTTTAATTAATGTATGACAGTATTCTAATGTAGTCGGTAACACTTTTCTCTCACGACTTATAATTTATAAAGGTAGTAGAAATACTAACAGTTAAAAAGAATTGGCATACTATTTGTTGCCAGTAAAATTTAAAAGCACGAATAATGAAGCGATCTACTTAAACAACAACAAAATCTGCATACAGTATAATTTATTTGTCTTATTTATCAATTGGTACACCAACATTGAGGAATGAAACTGAAAATAACTATGGTATAAGTATTGTACTGAAAACCATCAGTAATGTACTAAGAAAAGAAGTATATATCACGATAGAGTTGCTCGGAGAAAACCTTACACTAGTAAGAAAAATAAACGCCTACTTTTAGAATTCGCAGGAGATCACGTTAATAAATCATGTTCCCAACTTTTTGGGATGCGGAGGGATGAAAGATACTACTTAGTAATGAATCGAAATTTAATATTTCCGCAAATATTTCTCTCATCTGATGAGAGAACAATAGTATGGAGGAAAAAAAACGAACACTTAAAACTCAAAAACATGTGCCCCACAGTCAAGTATGATGGAGGAGGTGTTTTAATCTGGAGTTACATGAGTGCATCAAGGATTGGAAGTTTTTAATTTATTGATCAATATGTCTATTTGGACATATCGAAGGACGATCTAAAATATAGTGAAAAATATCTTGGACAAGATTTAATTTTTCTGTAAGATCAAAACGTGTTAAAGCTAGACGTATTAGAGTTATTGCTCTATAATGCACCAGGATAATTAAATACATATTGAACATTTGTGGAATGAGATAGAAAGAAGGATAAGAAGACACACCGTTAGAAACAAGGAACAACGGAAGAATGCAGTTACTATGAAATGGAATTCTATTGGCTCAGAAGTAACAAAAAAAATAGTTGCAGGGATGAAAGATAGACCTTTATAGATCATATGGACAATGAGAGGTCATACCAGTTATTGAAAATCAGATAAATAAATTAGTTGTAGTGAATTATGTATTAAGTTATACAGTAAAACTATTCTGGATGGAAACTTTTTTAAGCTACCTAATTTTACACAGTTCTTATTCTTCGAATTCAATACTACGCAACATAAATAATATTGATATCAATTCTTCTATTGTAAATTGTAGTCTGGATTTTGTACACCATAATTAGTACAAAGAAGATGTATATAAGTAAATACGTTATATTATAATAATATATGAATTAAGAAATTCCAATCGAGTGTACGAACATTTTCTTTATCCAGTGTATATCTCTTTAAAGAAAAAATTGAAAGCATATCTTCATATTTCTTGTCAAAGTAGGGACAAAAACATCCAGACTCGGATAAATCGTAGACGTCGAAAAGCTTTTAAAAGTTTGACTGTGACAGTTTTTTGCGAATATCGCGTGAGGCATTTTAAATAAGCCGCCTTAATAACTTGTCTACTTTGCCACTAGAAAAAAGTGAATCGAACCAGTCTGATGTAATTAGTTTCTTTGAAGATGTAGAGGCGATCTTTGTTGCCAAGAAAAATATAAGAACATTCTTCATAAAACGCAAAGTATTCTCTCAAATGATATCAATATAGGAGAAATGCTCTTAGATTGATTTTCAGTGTAACCAGACTGATTAAGTAAAGTGAAGCTTGTGCAATTAAAGTTCACCGGGCATGTTGCAAATTGCAGAGAACTCAAGGAAAACGAGTGCTCGAAGGCCATCGTACAACGTTATTGAAATTAAATCGAAGTTGCGAAACCGAACAATAATAATATAAGGAAACGGACAGATAATAAGGACTTTCTCTTACTCGCACGAAAGCTCATTGGTATGCTCACGTTGAGCAAAAGTTGAACTTCTCGGAATGGCAAATGGTATGCCGTAACATTAACGAATAATTACTAGGATCGCGCAGTTTGTTAGCGAGCTAACGGAATGGTGTTTAACTTTGTTACTTCGCTACTTCGAAAGAGGAGAAATATTTTATTCAGAACAAGAATTTTCCCTTAGAATTAACGTAAATTGTCCGCAGAAATCTTCGAATAATAGTAATTAAAAATTATTATATATCAAATAGCAGACATAGACAAAATTCTTATTTAGATAAAAATTTCGAATGATTAAAAAATACGTAACTCTTGATCTTTATGTTAAACGAATAAGAGAATATTTGAATTATTCAAGTAAACGTTATAAATAAATTGCTATATGGCGTTTTTATTCATTTATAATTCGTATAAAAGTTGACTTATCTTTATTAAATAGAATATCAAAATGGTGGCCATATTTTTATCAGATTATTATATCTATAATAATACATAAATATTGTAATCACTGTACTGGCAAAATTTGAAGAACGTCTGTGATAATTACGATACATTTTTTCTAAATATATTACGAACCCATAAATAATGTTTGAATGGTAAATTTTCATAATATTATATCACATTATACATTTTAACACTCATTTGGATTATCTATGGCACGTATAATAAAGTATCGATCAGGTAGTTGTGCATTGTTATATTTGTAATGTTATCTATATTACAATATTCAGCTTAACTTTTATATCTTGCTCATTACAATTTTAAATTACAAACATTTGAATACTTTGACGATTCTCTGTATCTTATGAATGTAACTATATTTAATGTGAATCGAAAAACTGAATTTTGTTGAAATACACTCTTGGTATATATTATGCCAGTTGTGTAAAATAAAGCAGTGGATCCTTCTATTTAATTATTTAATTGCTTTTGTAAATTTAAACAATTTTGCCATTTAACTCTATTCTAGAATATTCGAAATAAAATTAAACCATTACAATTATTATATATTTCGATATTTGGATTAAATTATTCTGTCTCATTGATTACAACTATTTCAAATTAATATTATCACTTTTTAAATTAACTACACACTGGCACATACAAAAGAAAATAGTAATTTCTCTGAATTTTTCAACATTTTGAATTCATTGACCGTAAAGGGAAACCATCTCACAGTTCCAAGTAATAGAGAAATCAATGAGATGTTATAACTGTAAACCGTACCCAGAAATTGAATTATTAATGACATTATTCTTTTAAAACGTTCTTGAAGGCCATATAGATATTTAAATTGGATTCTGAATCAAACATGAGATAATTCTGTAAAGGGTTTGAAAATCCTCTTACCAAATTATAATTGTAAAATAACTATTACATTTAAAAAGTACTACCGTTATCATACAGTAATTATATTAAAATAATAAGTTTTATCATATGATGAGATAATAATTACACTGATTCTTAGTACATGTGTAATAGAGCATCTTATTTCATGATACAAATGTTGATAGATGAATAATATTGATGAACATACCTTTTTCAAATGAACATAAAATTAATAAATATTCATTATTTTACAGGGACGCGTTTCATATAGACGCACGTAATTTATTTCTTATATATCTAACTATTTAATTTCTTAGGAAGGCATAAGAAGTTGCATAAAGATTATCACTCATGCTTAATTTTTTTTAATTACAAGTAACAATAAAATATGACAGAGTATACTTACGTATCAAATTTTATGTTGCATAAGTTCTGTAATAAAAAACAACCAAAAAAAGATTTAACGGGAATTTGTATACAATAATTAACAATACAGTAATGAAGGGAACATTTTCAATGTTTCTTAAGTAAAGTTGTTACTGCAAATGAGGCTTAACATGTACTTCATTATACAGTTAATGAGTAAGCAGATGAAAATATCTACGAAGTATGTATAGTTTTCTTATAGAAATAAATGCATTGCTTACATATAAGCAAATTATTCAACGCCTAAGGAAATAAAACATTTTTTCTCATATAACACGTTTGTATATCTACAAAATATTCTATATTTTGACAAATTATTATAATAAAATGTTATAATTTAATGCATTCACATAATTAAACATTATATTTTTAAAAACGGCACCAAATATGAGAAGTCCTTGATATATTAACACAATATGTACCAAAAGTGAAATTGAAAATACAATGTGTAGTGGAATCTCCTTAATTCGAATCTTTGTTATTGTAAAACTCTATTATTCAAAAAGAGTATATCCTTGTGAAGTGTTTTTTTTCTATTAAGAAAATATTCTTTTCTAACAGTAAAAATTCATTCTGATTCCAACCGTTTACAATGACAGTGATAGTGTTCATACACAATAATGACATCAAAGTGGAGATGTGTATGCCTGTCTATAGAAATACAACTCGAGTCGTAAACATAATAAATTGAGAAGTGTTAAATGTGTCGTACAATTAACGAAAATGTTTAATATCAAGAAAGATATGATTACCAACATTAAACAAATTTGTCAGAAGATTAAAAAGAAAGTTTAGATGATTTGAGGGATAATTTGAAGCAGAATGTAATTTTATGGGGTCAAATATGTTAAACGATGTAGGACAGTAGATATAGGACAATATTTAAGAAAATCATTTTTTATAATCTTTTCCAATTTTTATTATTGATATTTTCTTTCCTATACTTGAAATATAAAACGGTGAAATCCAGAAAAATGAGCAAACGGTCGTGTCACTATTGAATTTGAACAACTTTTTATAAAATCGTCATAATGAGAACAAAGTAGAAGAAGTAACTAGAATTTGCGTAAGAGTGTTGCGACCAAGGACATACGATGGAAAAAATAAACAGATGACGGTCAAGGAAATCCGGCTTTTCCAAGGGTAAAATTAAGCGTGTAAACAAAGCAAGAAGTACTTTCATATCTTTGAAGGAAAATGCTTTAACGTCCTCCCACGTGCATACACTGACGACCACGAGATACCCACTTTCTATTTCTATCACACGGCGCGTGTGATATCAAAGTATACAGCTTACTCATTGGATCGTAAATAAATGCCCGATGTAACTTTCTATTACGGCGTAATATACGAATTATTCTATCCTGGTGACACGGAACACTTTCGTGATCGGTAGCGTTGTACAGTCCTGCCTCACATAATGTCACAAGGTATCCCCACCACTTGCTACACGTTCTCACTATTTCTCTGGTATCGTATACAAAGTCGAGCGAATTGGAGAGATATAACAGCGATTAAATTTCACCTATCTACCTCTTATAATGTCACAGTTTGGCCCCGAGTCTGTAACATTATGCAAAGCAGTAATGTGTTACAATTTTGGTTTCCCGCTGGATATTGTTAATTGGTCTTTTTCCGTAAACTGATTTGGATAAATTGAAAATGTACTGAGAAAATATGTATTGAGAAAGATGATTATAAAGTATCGCAAATATATACAATTGTATGTATACATGTAAAAATGTATATTATACATAAAAAAATATTAACTTTAACCCTAAGAACTTCTGATGTCGTTTGAGATCCGTCTAGAAATTCAAGTTAACAAGTTTGAATTAGATAAATTTTTATTTATGGAAAAAAGTATGCTAAAAACAGTGATTAATTTTAATTTTTAAAGTAATTTATTTAATAAAAAAAGTATAAAATGAAAAACTTGCATTGAATATTTATTTCTAGTTTTATTTAAATATATTTTATTTATAACTCTACAATCTTTGAGCTGCTTTTTAATATGTTTCTATGTTCTTAATTTCTACTTTGAAAACATGGTTATGTTGTTTGTGTCTTCCGGTTTATAATAGAAGATAATTTTTAGTTCTCTTCTTATATTTGTGTAATGCTCATCGTATGAGAAAACGATTGTTTCTCATTATGTTCTACCAATATTAATTATATATTGAATAAAGATGTTCGTTCATAATTTATATTTTTCGAGAATTTCCAAACAGGATTCCCGAAATCCAAGAAGCAAAAAGAAAGAATTCTAAAATTCAATTATCAAGGTAAAAATTCGATCAGGTAGCAAAATAATACTTTACTACGATCTTCAGTCTTTTCATACTTTAACCCCTCAAGCCGGTAGTTCTTTGTGAATTACCTAACGCCTCAGGCAATAATAAATTTGAAGGTGTTTGGTAAATTTCTTTAAATTTACATAAAACGAAATTTACTTATTCGATTAATTTCAAATTACAGGTATATGTTCATGAAATGCCATACAATAATTTAAAAATAGTACGTAAGTAATTAAAGATAATAATTTTATCGAAGAAAAATATTAAAAATAATATAAATAATACTATAAATTTTTAATGTTGTGAAAAACTTTAAAACACTATTTCAAAGAAAGTTCTACTTTACAATTTAGGCACCTTTTTTGTTATCTTTTGAGTAGAAGTTACATCACCGCTGTCAGACAGTAGTGTAGCTCCGTTTGATGAGGAATTACAACGTAAATATCATTCGTTTTATATGTTTATAATAAAAATATAGAAAATATAAAATAATCTTATTAAATGAAGTTCACTAAATACACAAAATGTAATGTATACCTTAAAATCCAATATAGTACAAATAAAAACGAAATAAACTGGAAAAACTGAAAGACGTACGCTGTACATCATTCCGCAGAGAAAGAAGTTATGTTGATATAATAAAATGACAAAGTATGGTAAAAAGAATGTCGAAATATTTGATGATCTAAATTATCCATAATTATTGAAAAAAAATTATAATACTAATTTTAGTAGTAACACGAAAAGCAGAACACACCATACAGCTATATGTTAGATTTCTCTTTATTTGTTGATATATGTAGTATATATACAACTATATCTAAAAAACAAAGTTTTTGCATTGGTGTTCATCAGGAGTATTTTTGTTACTTTCGAAATGTATTTATAGAATATGTCTATCTTCATGATATTCTTTTTTATTAAACCTATATTAAATACATTCCGGTCCTTCAAGGAATTCTTCTGAATTATCGTCCAGAAATATAATCTCCCAGTTGTCATAGCTAAAGAAAACTGTGATATACAAATTGGAGGAGGAAAGAATATAATTAACTAGTGCGTAAACTCTATCATAAATTTCATAATTAAAACACCATATCAGAGTTCTCTGTCCGAACAGATAAACACAATTTATGTGCATAATAACACACTCCTTTCACTTATACACACATGCATACATGCATACATACATACATACACTCTTGAATGCACTTGTCATGTGATTTCTTACGCCTTCTGTATAAGCGGTCGTTCGTGCGTTGCAGCAGAGTCGCATATGATCATTCGTTGCTTGAGCTAGTTCTCGGTGGTATAAAATCCGATTGCTTGAAGTATCGATGTTACAACTGTTACCTATAATTCCAAGCTCTCAATTGACAGTTATAAAAAGACTGCTGATGATTACAATAAACATATCTTTTATTTTGTTACGAATTGTTTCGAGTTCATGACTACGCGAACCATTGAAACGATAACAACAGTAACCAATAATCAAATATTTAATGCTCGACAGTAAAAACTGCTGGTTAGCAAAAATAGAAATCAGTTTTAATTTATATTACTGCAGCTTGATAAACATTAATCATTGCCACTAATCGTGAATGAAACGAAGAGGAGCGATCAGTCTTCGAACATGAAAGTTAAATGTGAACAGCTTATGAAAGCAAAAAATAGTAATTTTAAGTGAACGGTAAACTCGTTCTGGCAGAAAAATGTTCAGGAGTCAAGTTTCTCTTAGTAGCAAAGAAATGAGAAAGTACTTCGAAAAATCTGTCATTTTATATAAAAAACAAGTGAAAATGTGAAAATCGTAGTTTTAAGTTGAAGCATGGAAGGTTACACTCTACTTGACGATATGAACTGGAAATCCAGGAAGGAATGCATATCAAGGCCGATCTCTCAAGCCACCCGCGGCTCTCTCTCATTATCCTTCAGTAAATCCGAAGTTAATTAGAACTCAAGCGGAAAGCCATTTTGTTCCATCGTTTTTTTCGAACGAGTTAAATTCGAACAAAAAATACATAGACTTCGATTCGTATGATTTCCAATAAAATCAGTGACAGGTACCATTTTTACGATACCAAAATATTTTCATTAAAAGTATGGAATATTTAATAACTATTGCAATCTTTTTCTTAATGGAAATGATATTATTTTATTACTATTGCCAAAACGGTAAAGAACAATTTTTCAATGACGTTAAAGTAATCAACGCTTTAAGACGAAGGGTAATAAAATTTGATGTTTCTTTAATCGTCAGTACTTGTTAGTAAATATAAAGAAATTGATAGAAATTGGAGTAGACTATTTGGCACGGAGTTAAATATTATTTTGATAAAAAATACTTCATCAAAAGATCAAGTAAAAGACTTAAATTATCTTTCAAAGAGATTAATAATCTTTGAGAAAGATAATTTGATTATATTCATTTGATAAATAACGACTAAATATCTTTTCATTTTTTACTTGTTACTTGAAATTTTTATTTGGATAATAATTTTGCCCAATTTTCCTCTTCCAAGAGATGTGAAGTGAGCGAAGAGAAAACCAGACGATGAAAAAGTATGGTGAAAGTTTCCTAACATTATGAATCATTTGTGATATTCATCTTGATACACGAACTTTTCGAGTATTGGTATACATTAGGTCAAGAATTTCCGTTACGTCATACCGATAATTTTACACGCATAGCACCTTAATAAAATTAACAAGTAATTTCTTGTCGAAGTGCTTACTTGTTTTTTTATTATTGCAAACGTTTTGTTATAAATTTTCAAGTTAATTTATATAAGGCAAGTGCGGTTGTATGAACACATTTGTTTCCGTTATTATTTATTGATATGTAAATATCAACGCATACTGTCGGAAAAAAATGTTTACAATCGGATGTGGAGTAGGATTCCTTTTACAAAAATGAATCTAGAATGCAAAATATAATTTTTTGATTCGAGGTTTCGTCTTCAAGGAAATTGAAAATCAAGTACAATTATTTCTACTTACTTGTGCTGATATTTATAAACAATAATATGATATTTATCATAGTTTTAACTTGTTTTGTAAGTAACTAGAGAATTGGTCAAAACACTAATAGAGACAATGAGTAATAAATTATTACTCAAATTATATTCAATAACACATGTCCTCACAAAAATTTCAAAATCAACTAATTTTCTCAAAAATGAAACTTCGTATTAACAAATTTTATTTTTCGTTTTCGATTTACATTTACAAGAAGAATCATTCTATCTCCGCTTGTGGTACGATTTGTTCTGAACGTGTGAAACATTTTCAATAAAGCATTGAATACTTTAATAAGAGATAAAGATAAAACACTGTGTGAGTGTAACGAACGAATACAACCATTGTAAACGAATTGAATGCAATTACTCAGCCGATAATTAATTTCTGTCGCAGGAAGTCAATTCAGCGACAACACACCACCCGTAATGTGGATAGATCGAAATTTGGTACTTCTGGATTCAGAACCCGTAGGAAGTGTCGTGACTAGAGCCCGAGCTGAGGACAATGAACAGGATCAGTTAACCTATGGTCTGGAACCTCTTGGGCACAACTACAACGGAAACGATAGTCCGCAACCGCCGCTTCCTTTCTTCATTGACAATAGCACCGGCATTATCTACGTTAATGAAACCCTCAAAGGCAAAGTGAGTCCCGTTTTTAATCCCTTTTAATTACTACCTTATTAAATCGACTACGACTGAACATTGGAAGATAGCTTTAAATAATAAAATCGAAGCAATGTTATTCGCTCCGTAGATATTGATAACGTGCAAAGAACAATTTTATTTGAAATTTCCATAACTTTCCTTAATTTTATATCTTCATCGGGAAATTATTTAATTTTATGAAACACATACGGTATATTTTTGAGAACTAATATTTTATCTACACATCTTTTAACAGTTTTCTTTTCTTTGAAAAGTCGCTCTGAAAGATGTTAAGATTGCTCGTTATGGCTTTATTTTTCGAACAGCGAATTAATCGATTCGTTCCTATAGTGTACGTTGTTATTTTCAAAAAGTCATAATGGTCATATACTGTTCCTTAGAAATTTGGGCGCATGAAATTAGGTTCACTACTAAAACATATACATATGTATGTGTTCATTTTAATTTCTAAAGGTAATACAACAACTGTAAATACATTCGCAAAATTTCGAGAACGAAATTTGTACATTTTAACATCATGGCTTAAATTTGGATTAGGTTTAAAAGCAACCTCTGACCTAACCTGAGCAGCACCATAGAAAAACTTGAGAAATGGAATGGAGAATGAAGATGATTGTCAAGTTATAATGCTTCTTTGGTTTTGTTCACAGAGTATTATCTAATAAAGAGCCATTCTATGCTGTAAAAGGTGAGCCTTCGATTATTCGCACATCCTGTTTCTTAACAAGTTCGGTTAATCGAGGTTTTACTACCTTAAATTCTAGTCATGGCAGTACGTGTGGTATATAAAATTCCACGTCATTAAAAATCAATAGTACCGTTGTAAAATGATCAAAGTTCATCGTATATGTTTACAAAAGATTCATTGAATCGAATTTCTAAATAAGTCTGAGGTTTGTTAATTTTTCTATAAAATTAGTTCCTTTGAAATGATTGAAGAGTTTGCTTGAAAAGGAAGCTTGGATTACTGATTGTAAGTTTCTAAATGAATCCCAGTCACGTCCTTATTTATTATATTTTATTATTGAACTTATCACACATCGTGGATTATCGTATATTTCAATTAAACTACGTGATCAATGAAATTCGTTAACGAATCGATCGAATAATTTCAATGTACTCTGGCGAGTCAATTTTTTTTCACTTCATTCAAAAGTTAACAGTAGACTGAGGATAAAATATAGATGCATATTCTATATTTAATAACTAACAAAGAACACTTAATAAATACAAGTCCGCAAATTTTTGGTTTTACACGTGTAATCACTTTATATTCTTGCTAATTTTGTTGCTTAGACTGTTTATGAGTTTTTACAATTTCTGAAGAGTAGGTACCGAGGGAAGACGAGCTGAATTCATTGATACAGTTCCTTATTGTTGATTCTAATAATTCCCATGTTTAGTTTCAAATTGCTAAATACAATGCCAGTTACTGCTTAAAGTTTATATCTTAAAAGGAAAAGATTTTCGGATCCATAGTCAGTATATGTATTAAACCCCTAATTTTGGTTTTAGTAATTGTCGTATAGTTATAATTTTATAATGGAATATTACAAGCTTAACAACACGGAGTGTGAATAGAAATGATAATTTCCTAGTCGAGATAGTCGATATATAATCTATTTAACTACACCACAAATAAAAAATCAAAGGAAACTCATTTTTTCCCATAATAATAAATAGCTAGAATTATTAAATAAAAAATATTAAATTCAAACTATATTTAAAAAATGTCGTGATACTTTTTCTATTCGACATCTTTTCTATAAATGCTGATTAGAAGATTTAAAAGGTTGATCATGTTTTATTCCTTTAGATTCAAATAGATTAATGTATGTACTGCTTCTTAGAGCAGTGTTATTTTTAAATCCATATGATTTACAGTAGCTTGCAAAAATATTCCAACGCTTATTACTAAAACATATACATATATATGTATTCATTTTAATTTCTAAAGGTAATATAACAACTGTAAGATACAATTATGAAGAATGTATATATAAAATTTCAAACGAATCGGATAATATTTATAAAAATTATAAAATATTCATTGCAAACATGTGTTGAAAGGAAGTCACGAAAATATTTGAATGCTTACAATTAGAGATGATCGATATTTACATCGAATTTTCACAACAAATGTTAGGAATGACAAACTCAACTGATGTTAACAAGACATTATTCAGTATGTTTGATGTAATATTTTCCGAAGTTATTAAAATTTATGTTATAAATTCGAAAAAATCGGAATCACAAAAGCACAAGCAAGAATTAATATTAAAACTTCATAAAGAAGGCAAAATTGTTAGTAGATGTAAGTTGATGATTTAATATATTATAAAGAAATGAAAAATGCAGAAAATATAGCAAAAGAAGCCCATAGAGGACGACTAAGAAAACACTGAAAAGAAAAGATAGTTATTTAGATAATGAAAAGAACTCGCATACATTGCCCTCGAAATTTGCAAACATGGTCGAAAATAAATTTTCACCCGGAAAACATGTTTATCCAGAAAATGTATATTAATAAAAACAACACTTTCTGGTATATTGTCATATTCTTAGATGAGGGCAAATTTAATATCTTAGTTCTGATGGACGTAATTGTATTTGGATAAGATCCAACATCGATATGGAGATACGAAATATACAACCGACAGTAAAGCATGGTGGTGGTTATATTATGGTGTAAGATTGTACGGCAGCCAGTGGTGCGAGAAATTCAATATTTATAGATGGAAGTTTAGATAAATAGAAGTATTTACATACAATGTGTAAATGTTGAAGGAAAATCTGCAATAAAGCATCGAAAAATTAGACTCGTCTAAAACGTATTGCTCGGATTGTAAAAGAATAAGTACTGTATAATAAACCTCTCACCTCGAGCATACATACCATTGTAGCGCCTACACATTAATCCTGTTGAGTATTTATGGTCCGAAAGGGATAAAAGATTAAATAATTGTGAAATAAATAACGAAACGTTGTTGAAACAAAAGATTATTGTAATATAGAAAGCTGTGGACGTTATTGTCGCAAAAAATTAGTGTCAATATGTAAGGGCGTCTCAGAGATGTTATTAGAGTCAAAGGCGTGCCAACTAAATGTTACAGGAATGTTTACAGTAATGTATAGAAATTATAAGAAATAACATATACGTAACACTTTTGTTGTCTCCTTCCAGGACATGTTTACAATGAATATTTCATAACTTCTACAAATTCTATCCCATTCACTTCCAATTATAATTTTTCATAGATAATTTCCATGATTGTATCTTACAATAGTTATAATATTACCTTCAAAACTTATATTTGTATTGTTTAATGTTTCAGTAGCGACCGTTGAATATGAATATGAACATATAAATATCAAGTCTTAATACCATACGACGATTAAATTATTTTGAATTAATGTTCAAAATATCTCTATATTACAATTAACACGGAGATAACAATTAAAATAGTGAGTAAATATTCATGGTTAAATTTAAAGATCAATAAACGTCACGTGTCAATGTCAGTTTGAACTTTTTACATAGTCCAAACTAAATGGTCCGACGAGGCTAACCAATAGAGTTGTAGAATGCAGTCGGTCGATCGAGACGAATAGTAAAGCCAGCAAATTGCGATGTAATAATTTTCGTCGCTACTGAATCCTAGGTCGACGTTGTTTTTCTTGAGCATTTCCGATTATACGCAACCGGTCGTGCATGTGAACATTCGTCATTTTTGAAGCGCGCAAAGACCGATGAATCGTCTCTTTAGAAGCCGAGGCAGGAGCCGTTGTAGTACATCTAAGTGGACGAGTTCTCGTCGTTACACGTGGAGGGGTAGGAGGGGTGGAGGGGGGTGGGGGCAAAACACGCACGTATACGGCCGTTTCTTTCGAGACGATGAGAACGTAACACGAGCTACGTATGGTCGATGTTCAAAGATTGAACGACGTTTCTTGCTTCTTCTTTCCAGGGAGGGCAGAACCTGTTCCTTTACGTGACCGTCTCTGACGGTCAACTCACGACAAAGACTGAGGTCTTCGTCACCATCAAGAACACTTCAGGCCCCAATGGAGGACACACCAGGTAGGTTATTCGTCGAGGACAAAATCAGTCGTGTCGGTCGATCGGTGAACCGATTTTACGCAGCCATCTCTATATTTACAGAATTTGTTTTAAACCATTCGAGCTTACAAGGGCATATGTATATTACGTTCGTATGAGTTTTTACGTTCGTATATCAGTATTCTAATCAAGAAATAGATTTAGTATACTTTTCTTGCATCGTATTTGTTAGTTACCTACGTGCGATCTCTTCTGTCCTGTACATTATCACCGTGCTTGAAAACTCATGTCTAGCGGTAAACAAAATGTTTAAACAGGATACAAAGATAGAAATGTATTTTTTACCTTTAATGCTTTCTTTTATACGCGCAACATCTTTGGGTAAGAAATATTCCAAATGTTTCCAAATATTTCCAAATAAAAATCGTGTTTTTAAGTTTACAATATAATGAGAAAATTAAGGGAACACTGGATCGTGTTGTTGTATCTGTTACAGTAGCTTTAATTAAATGCAAAAATAATATATAATGAGGACGTGACGGGTTGAAAAAACCCGAGGAACGCATTAAGGTTATCACTTCTCCCACAAAGGTAATCTCGATAGGGCCAATATTCAAGCTTTTGCTATTCTTGATTCTTGCTCCGTGCTGTCTGCTTCTGACTGAAGAGTTATGCAAACTCCTTGTAACAATTGTCTAATCATTTTATGGCTCCTTAAACAGACAGAAATATGTATTTGCGTTGGTGTTCGTAGTAGGTTGAAGTGATCCTTGCGTATGACGTAATTCATTGGCCTCCGTCTTATGTTTGTCGCCTTCTATCTTATAACGCAATTTGATGTCAGTGGTGTCGAAACGCGTCATGTGACTTCTCTTAGAAAGTCATTAATTGAATGTTTGTCCGAGTTTTCAAATCTAACAGAAATATTTTGTTGGATGACCGTTTTTCTGTTATTATGAGTTTATTATTACTAACGTAACACTTTCCAGTTCAAAAGTCAATTTCGTGTGAAGTTTGAATTCTATCTCAGCTAGTGATTCAGGGCTGGGATCAACCTCTTCTTACTAAATATCTTAGTATCCAGGGTGTTTCGCAAATAGAGATGGAAATTTATAAAAATCGTCATCCATTTTTCAAGTTTGATAAAGAAACTTACCGCTGTAAATATAGACAACGTTTATGGTAGCGTTTATTTCAAAGTTGAGACGACTTCCTGAAAGTCGTACGTGTAATGCGACGTAAGTACGTGTACATGGTTTCTTTTCGATAAAATTTATCCGAATATAACGATCCAAATACTTATGAAATGATCTGAAAACTACCATTTAGATACATTACATACTTCATAAATCAACGGTCTACGAGTTTTTTGCCCGGATTTCAACAATTTCACTCACTCAGTAGGTATCACACATCTAATAATTAATTACCAATGGGTGAAAAACAAAGTTCACACTTTTCTTCCTATCATTTATAGCGCAAATACTCCCTAAATATAAAAATCACTTGAAAATCTATTAAGGTTCAAGAACTAATTACAGGAAGAATATCTTAGCTCCTTTTGTACCAAGATGGAGCCTAATTTCAAGACCATCCATTTTAAGAAGTATAGTTAGCTAAATTACTATGGTTTAGTATCGAAGCCCTACATGTTGTACAAGTAGATTTATTATGCGTCTTCTTTGTAGACTTTAATATCTATGAAAACCAATGACTATACGTAGATATCGATAACCACCCTAACGAATGAGTTAATATCAAAGAGTACTAATTGTACGAGCAGATAACAGAATCACTAACAATAAATCACAGGAGTTGATATCGAAAATCATTTGGTCGTAGAAATTGATATTCATCAGTATTTCGTATCTACCGTTCGGGCTCTATAAATTTATTTCGACTATTATTGTATCGTACGATTAAATATCGACAGCAGAATCTTTTAAGAGAAGCATAAGAAACATATGTAACAAATAAAAATAAAGTATAAAACCTCAAAAGAACGTACTGTATCAAATTCGATAAAGTTTCAAACGTAGAGCAACATAAAACGAACCACAACTTGTGAACTATTTCGCAGCCGTAAGTGAACACGCTTTGCATCTCTAAATTAATAATAAAATCCTTGTATTTATTATTATTATACCAACTCTCCATTCTTCGAGAATACATTTTGAGATCACCAACGTCGTGTTTCTTTAATCAGCCAGTCCCGAGATCGTCTGAAACAAAAGACATTTGCCCTGGTCAGTCCATGGGACCTAGCCAACTCGTTACAAAGTTTCGTCGATAAATTACAAGGAACGGTGCACGACCTTTCAGGGGACCCGTGGAGGCCCGTTCCATTATTCATGCTCCAGTTAGTTGACGATACCCTTTCCGGCTTGATCGTTTCAAAGTGGTAACCGGGCGCTGCTTAACTCTGCTCTGATTTTTCTTCGACAGGAACCCGTTTCCGGGTCAACACGCTCCTACCGGCAGAATACGGCCGCCTCTTCTGGGCTTGCCGAGCCTTCAGAGCTATCCCAGGCCGGGATTGCCTCATAAATCGGTGATATCGTCGTCGCCAGTGGCGGTGCCGTCGAATATACCAAAAACAACAAAATTACAGCCAGAGGAGACGAAACAGAACGAGGGTGACGCCAGTGGTGTCTCCACCGGTGTCCCCGAGGTGCCCACAGAGGAGAACGAGGTCGAGGGTCCGCCACTCAGTTCGAAAATTGCACCTGCCGAGGCACCGCCTCCCCAAGATATAGCGATGACCTTGGTACCCATCACGGCGGTCTGCGTACTCGTGGTGGGTCTCGGGATGGGCGCCTGGTCCCTGCGAAATAAATTCTGTGGAAGTAGGAAGTCCAAGGAAGACACGGTACTTGAGATAACATTGTAAATTGCGTAAGAGAGTATACAGAGAGCTAGTCTTGATAGATTTCGGTCTATAGAGTTCGAGCATGGTTTACTTATTTTGATATTGGAGCAACTTGTAGTTAGATTAACTTGTGTTGGAATAAATTTAAACATATATCAATTAACTTCTCGGAAAATGGAATCAGTATTGGGTAAAGTGTAAATCGATTAACGATTAACGATTAACGATTAACGATTACAATTATCGTGTACGTCACTGGTTAACGATTACGATTATCGAGTAGTAAATATATTCATGGTTAATGAATAACACAAGCGATTGTAGCGATAATGTAATGGTCGAATGTAATTAAATAATTAATGATTGATTCCGAAATGGAATCAAGACATTTACACTTTTGATTATAATTAAATGATTATGTTAGTAATGAAACAGTTATGTAAACGTTAAAGTGATATTTTGTTAAATCATTCCAAATTACTGATTCATGATCGAGTAATAGAAACACAGTTTACTTTTAATCTCGTGATATTAGGAACTCGCTTGTTATTTGTTTATTAGATAAATTCAAATAATTACGTGTAGGTGATTCGCATTATATTCGAGCAACATAAGATTAATCTACTGGACCATTATTTCAATTATTGTAATTGCTTGCTTCCCTTGTTTATTTATTCAAATAAACTAGCCAAAGAATGTATAATTTCGTAATAACGTGTCTACGTTAAAGTCGACACTAATTCCGCTGGCTTTTATGTAAATACCAGTGAATATTTTAGTATAAAAATGTTAAAATATTGTATATAAATTTCTCGTTGATATCTATTTATTATAAATATTCATAGTTTCACGATAATTAATCAACTGACGAAAGAAATGTGAAAATTTTATATTGGAGAAGACCAGTTATCATGAAATTACACTAGCCTAAATTGATACTTACGTAGACCAATTGCTACAAAAATGTTCCTCAAAATATGTCGTTATTATTTAACGAAAGAACTTCATTCATGAAATTATTCAAGTTTATTTTATATAGCTGTTTATAAATTTAGGATTGTGATTAATTTGCTAATTCTAAATTAAATTTTGATAGGAATTCTTTCTTCGATGAAAAAATGGAATATCGAAGATTTTAGATATTCACTTATGCAAAATACAGCCATTTTATGCTTTTCACATTAAAATAAAGTTCCCCAGATATTTATTTTTATGATTTACGTTTCTTATCAATAAATTTATAGAAGTCTTACAGCGATATATTGTACGAATGCATTTGCATAATTTCTTAAATGTTGTATTCGATTTTGTGATGCATTTTCTTCTGTTCATTTAACAGCAGTTTTATACGCAGCTGTTCTTTATTATCTATAGTTTGTTCCTTCGTTTTTGAATACATGTAGTATTAAAGTTAAATCGAGGAAATACTTGATTTAATTTCTATATATTTTTTCGATACTCTTCAAACAATTTGTCAATTGTTAATTTCTACGATTCAGAATCGTAAACTGTGAATATTCAGCAAATGTTTAACAAACCTCAAAATAGAAAAAAATGCTTCATAACTTAGGAAGTAAAATTCTTTAGATATATATTAAAACAATTTTCTTTTTCTACGTAGAAAGAACAAGCTTCGGTTAGTGTCTCGAATATATCAGACGATCCATCCCTTGTTTTAAAAAGATGGCGTGGACCAAAAGCTCACAACAATCGATACGAACCCTGGGAAAAAGAAAATCAAGCTGGTGCACAGAACAAACAAGAAGATAAATGGGAATTTCCCCGACATCGATTAAAGGTTGGTAATTGCATCAATTGGAATATGATATTTTTATTTCATTATATCACTATAATTGTACAACTTTATGATGTGCATTATTAAAAACTTATTAACTTAACACTACTTTTTCAATGTTTATTTCAAATACCTGTTATTTCAAGTAAATTGATATTTTGCTTACTTTCAAGTAACGTTCCAGAAAATAAAAGACTGAAATGTTCTTCCAAGTTATTTTTGATTTTCATTTCAAATAAAATTTGCTTCAATCTGATTAAAATCAGCAAAAATCACAAAAAAATGTCTTCAAGTATCTGATTACCGCTGTATATTTGGCATATCTATTTCTCTTTCAATTTAAATAAGTTATATTATTAATGATTGTAAATATACAAACCAATGTCTTGACTTTCACCACATGTATTTTCAAAAGCACACAGAATCCGTATTTTAATGAAGAATTCTAAGCAGTTACTTCTTGAATTTATCGTAGGTCTTCAATATCCTTGGAGAAGGATGCTTCGGTCAAGTTTGGAAATGCGAAGCCTTGGATATCGATGGGAAATCTGGTGCAACGATAGTCGCAGTGAAGACCTTGAAAGAAAATGCCACGGAACGAGAACGATTAGATCTTGCGCAGGAGTTACGAGTCATGAAAAATTTGGATCCTCACCCTAACGTAGTCCGATTACTAGGTTGCTGTACCGAACGCGAACCAATGTTCGTCATTTTAGAGTACGTGAGCGGGGGCAAGTTGCAAAGCTTTCTGAGAGCGTCCAGAGAAGAAAGGAATCATGGGGGACCTGGACTGACGTCTAGGGATCTCACTGGATTTGTTTATCAGGTGTTGTATAACATAAAATTAAGTAGAGAAAGTTTCTTCAAGCAGATGTATATTATTTGAAGTAGCTCATCTAACACTAGGAAACTATTTTCGTTGCTTCGAACGGGATGAAAAAATGTTTGAAGGAGTAACTATTTGAGTCGAAAAGGCAGATAATACGATAAGGATTGCCTTTCTTTAAGGTCGTATTTTTTTTACACTTAAATTCTTTAAATGTAACATAAATGTTTTCGATACAAACTGAGGGAATATCCTCTGTCTGTTTTTTGAAATCAAAATTTATTTTGAGCTCGTTTCAAAATGATATATTATACGTAAGCCTTCTACGTTTATACTAAACAAAATATCTATTTCCCATAACCATCAATTTTCGAAAACTGTATCTTTGGAAAAACTTGATTCTTTTCGTATTATTTGCCTTTTAGAATCGAAATTCTCTTTCTAGAAATTTATTAGCATCTTTGTGGACAACAGACGTATTTTAGGAGATTTAAGTATTCGAAATTACTAGAAGAATCACTGACAAAACATTTGTATGCCCAGATTGCCAAAGGTATGGAGTATTTGGCTTCCAAAGGAATAATACACAGAGATCTAGCCGCAAGGAATATATTGATCGACGAGAATCGTGCGTGTAAAGTAGCAGACTTTGGATTTGCCCGAGATGTTGCTGCTAATCAAATATATGAAAGGAAGTCCGAAGGTAGACTGCCAATCAGATGGATGGCTCCAGAGAGCTTGTACGATAATATATTTTCCGTCAAATCGGACATATGGAGTTTCGGTGTATTAATCTGGGAAATCGTCACATTAGGGTCTACACCTTATCCTGGTTTAGCCGCAGCAGAGGTACACTACTTAAAGTTTACTAATTTAGAAACGCTTTTGAATAAATTTATGAACGTATATCGTTCTTTTTTTAGTATAATTTAATGTAACAATATCTACAGTCAGCGAGTAAACGATTTTGATGGAATTTGTACAAATAAATCCAGAAATACTTTTGTGGTAGTGTTTAAAATATTTCCAACTAATAAGCATTATTAGATACTTATAAAAATAAAAATTACGTTGGACATTACAAGACTGTTACTTAAAATTGATGGCATAACGCTTATAATTAATTACTTGTCTTTTATCCATATTTTGATTCGTGTCTTGGTAAAGAAGTATTGAACGATAAAAGAAAACGATTAAAAAATAATGAAACGATTAATTACACATATAATTTTCTTTGCTATTTTCAATCCTTCTTCATCTTTTTACTATTTTCTATGGTAGAAAAAGCTCTCGCCAAGACGAAACGTATAGTACCACTTTCAGCCTAATAACTAAATAAAAACACTTTTAAGAATGAATCTAAATTTTGTAATTTTTACAAGGAATCATGGAAAAGAACGCTGTAAGATATTTGAAATACACTATAGTGATAAAACGAGTACAAGTGGCCTTGAGTGTATAAGCTGCCAAATATATTTTCCATCACTTATTACTCTATCGCCTTTACAATTGTTTTTATAAGATATCGAAGTTACGAATTTTAGAAATTTACATTATTCTTTATGCAGAATGTAACATAGTACATCGTCGATTGTTCGTGGATAATGTTTGTTAAGTTTATGGTAACTTGAAACTAAACAAACACCGAATGAGATTTGATTTTAGAAAGAGGTATGCATACATATGAACGTATTTTTGTAGTTTTCTTCAAATCTCGATCAAGTACAGTTTTTAAGACTTTCTTCTCAAAATCTAAGAAAAATAGTTTTTAATAACATTGATTATGTAAAATTAATCCACAATATTTGGATATTTATTCGAAATTTAAGGAATTTTGTATCGACGATGCACCAGATTGTTCAAAGGATATTGATAACGACAGTGATAGTCGTATTAACGTAACGACTGATGATAAACTCGGTCATTGATTTCAAAGAGACATGATGAGTTTTGATTTCATATTTCATGCTAGTATACCTCTTACTAGAAGTATCATAGAATTTTTAGTTAAGGCATATTATTAGCCACGATGCACAAAAAATATGTGGTATCGAACTTCTAGTCAGGTGTAACTAGGTTGACAAAATGACACTGGTCAAGAGTTGTTATCGAAAGATGTCTATAAGCGTAGTTAGTGTCAAATCGAGTCATATTAGCTATACACGTGTACTCTCTTAGTAATAATTATTATAATTCCCACACTGTTGATCTATTTATATTCAACTGTTGCACGCATCTTGACTGAACGATAGCATGGGAACTTTCCAAGATTCAATAATTTGTGCTACGAAAATAGTGTATTCCATCTCCATTGAATCCAACTTTGTTGATAAAAAACACAAAGGATACAATGTACTGAATGTTGACATCTACAAAAACCAAGCAGAACATATTATTCGTTAAATAGATCTTTGTACTCGCTGAATATGTTATAAATACAATTGATGTTCTCGATCGTGTAAATCTCAATCTACAAACGACATTATTATTGCTATATTCTTTGAATACTATCGCCATTATTGTTTCAATGTAGTCGAGAGTCTGGTCTTGAAAACTAGCAATTCTTATATTTACTTCTTAATTTATTAGCATCTACTTTTCGTTTTTACAAGGGAAATTCTCAAAACGTTCATCCATTCTGTGAAACATTTTATTATTTGGTACACGTCTATTAAAAGAATGTTCAGCATGATAATCATCTTGCTTCGTGTGCATTGCATTTTGCGATCCATTATTACTTAAAACCTAAACTTTCGATACGTACTATTGACATGCTCAACACGTTGTGCTCTTATCATATGAATAAGTTAAACTAATTTATCATTTATTGAATAATGTTTGGAAAATATACGAAAAGGTTCAACATGCAAGATATTGAGCATTATTTATAAATAACCAAGTGAACTCGGTTATACTATCTCCATTTGTCAAAAAAATGATTCGAACACAAAACTTTTGTAACTTGAAAATAAAATCAAGTTGAATATGTATATGTATATATACTTATTTCGTTGTTTTTAAATGCTAAATCCAATCTTGATTAAAACTTTCGTTTAAATCGTCTTATTTATGTCGATTTTGGACTCCTTGGTTTTCTTTGCGTATTGTTTAAGTGAGTTGTCATAAAAATTGATTTCAATTTTATGATTTGAATATTTTAAAGGGGAACGTCGAAATGTAATAGTATGTGAAATTATTTTTACAGGTAATGAGGAGGATCAAAGAGGGTTACAGGCTGGATAGGCCAGAACATTGCAAGAGAGAGCTTTATAACATTATGTATTATTGTTGGGATAAAGATCCAGCTTGTAGGCCATCCTTCGGGGAACTCGTCGGCCTAACCGAAGGTCTTTTACTCGACGAAACCGACTATATCGAATTAGATAGGTTTCCAGATCATTCATATTATAATGTGCTCAATCTCAGTGGAGAAAAATTGTAAACAATGTACCTAGAATATCATGAAATTTTAACAATGAGAAAACTTAATTGAAAGAAGAATGAATCGATCGATGCGAACGTCAAATTATTAAATATTCGGCTCTTAAATGTTTTTATCAGATACGACTGATTTGTACGGTTTTTCATCTTAGCATTAATTTTGTAAAAGTTACGAATTCACTATACGGAGCATTAATAGCTCTTACCTGATTATATAGATCTTAATTAAATGCCCTTTGGTGTGTGTATATACAAAGAATAACTTATATTATAATTGAAATCTGTTAAGTGTTGTAAGTTTTAGAGGCGATGTAGCTTTTACCTTGAGATTAAACTCATAAAAAATTCACGTGGCCGGTAAACTTGTATATATAATTAAGCACAACAAACTTCTATACGCTCTGCATGTTGAATATAATTACAAATATTTTAAAGAGAAGTGAATGTCGTGAACTAGTCAAGAGTTCGAATGAATTATTAAGTTATGAGCATATTAATTATAGACATAAACTGACGTGATTATGTATTAAAAATTACAAGAAAAAACGGCCTAAAAGCTAATAACTGGACTTAAACAAACCGCTATACACGAGTTAAAAAATAATTACCTTTATTATAAACCCTTTCTATACACCAATGTGAACTGTACATATAAATTAAGTAAGTTTTTTGATAAACTATTGTATAATTCATTGTAGTAAGAATAAATTGCATTTTACTACAAATGAAAACTGTCGTTAACACTACCTGTCTATAATATATAATAAGTCAAATATTGGCAAATATCTTCTGCTGTTTATAATACAATAAACAATGCAGTACGGGCAATAATATAGCGTATACGAATCTATTATATGTATAATATATACCAAAATGATATGAAAAGCATTTTTATATGCAAGTTTGGTTAAAGAATCTTTTAAACAATGTTTTTGATCTTACCTCTTTTTCAAAATTATAAAATTTTAGCATAAAAATATATTTCATTTTAACAATGTTTATATTTTTAAAATCACAAAAGGGGACCAGAATTAGAGTCCAACACGTTACGACCGTTAATTAACGAAGGAAAGGAATTATTTCTTATGACTAGAAAAATTCGTTATTATTTGTATAATGTACTAAAATAGTTCTTACCATCAACAACGAATCAACTGTCTTAAAATCTTCCATTGCCAATTTAATTTGCTTCGAGTAATATGGCTTTACACCCTTTAGTTACTAACCATGCTACCTACTGTAACACGGTAACTGAAGTCTTAAAACAAAACGTTTAAACAGATACTATCTTTACAGATTTCAACAAGGTCTTCGATTTAGTTACACATTAATTTTCTTTCCGCGAAATTGCATTTATTGGGATTTACATACCCATTGCCAGTTCTATCGTGACTCTTAAGTTATTTTACTGGGCGTAGACAAATTGTTCGCAACTTCGGCTCCTATTCTTTTCCATTAATGTAATATTCGGCATTTCACATGACTCACATTTGACTCCCATTCTCTTTAATGTATTTATTAATGATTTACCTAGTAACCTTGACCACAGCTCATCACTGTTATTTGTAGATGACTTAACAATTTTTAAAGCTATATTCAATTTGAACGATTACAGATCATTGACAAACTGACCTTTGGAATATCGATAAGTGTGTCGTAGATCCTCGACGTAAGATATTCTTAATTAAAATTTTATCTGTGGCTGGTGTGATCACACGGGTAAAGTCTGCTCATTTATGAGCATAAATTATCTATCTTATACTTACCATAGATCTCAAGTTCAGTAGATTCATTCTAGCTGTAATGTACGATGGATCAGATGAACCAGAAAGCTTATTCATTGACTGGTGATCCAAAAGAAGACCAGGTTAGTATATCAAGGATGTCGGATACTCAATTTTAAGAATTCGATTGAAGTTGCACGAAATTGAGCAAGATCAAATATGCATATTTTACTTTTTGAAGAGAATGTTTAGACGTACCAGACAACATATTTCTACAGTTTCTAATTTAATGCGATTAGAAAAGTATTTGTTTAAAAAACATGATTAATAATATTATTGCCAACTAATGTAAAAATGAAACTATCACTAATCTTCCCATTGTTCTACGCAATACCATTTCGTAAGAAATGTAAAAACTTTTCGTTTAAGTCAATAATAGTTGCGATCATGAGTAGCGTGGTCAATATGTATTATACTTACATTTATACATTTTCGTAAAAGTCCATCTAAAGAGATGAGATACTAATATTTACACAATGAATGACTATTTCCTTCAACTTCAGGAACGACTCTTATTCAGTTATAGAGGACTCTTTGAACAGTTTGAAAGAATATTCGGAATTTACATTGCATGTCTTTTTTCGAGTCATTTAGCTTAATCAGAATCGTTTAATTTCTCTCAAGTCGTTCGATTTATTTTAACGGTTCGATCTCTTTTAAAGGAATCCAACATTATTCGGATGGTGGTGGTGGTCATAATAGAATAATTCAAACAGCGATTCAGAATAAACTTTTAATAAAAAATATTATTTTTTCCAACTTATTTTATTAATTTCGTTATTATACTCTATTTATCTTACACTTTTTTAAGAAATGATTGTTCGAAGAAATAGTTTCTTTATTATATGTCATATGGTTAAAGAAGCCATTGTTCTCTCATCGCAGAGATCTTTTTTAAATTGTACTGCTATACTTCTTAATCAAGCAGTTGTGAATGTGAAAATTGAATGTAAATACTTTTTTCTAGATATTACTGGAACCATTTAATTACATTTTTCGAACTACTGGAAATGAGATTGGGCCGAAATGGGGAGAAGCTTTCAATTACTGGTTAAAAGTACCAAAGGATAAATTTGATGCGATTCTAGATACGATACAGATACTCCATACTTTTACCCTCTTGTGAGTTTTCGAAGTATTATTCATTTTTTGCGTTTTCATTGTAGTTTGGTTTCGTTAATTAGCAGAACATTTACAGACTCGATGATATCCAAGATAATTCAGTTTTAAGAAGCGGTGGATCTGTATCACAAAATGTTTATGGATTAGGTGTCTCGCTCAATTCTCTAAGTTACGGTGTGCATATAGGTCTAGAAAGAATTTTTGCTTTAAACCATCCAGAGGTGAGGAATATTATAAAAATTCTTTCTTTCGTATTCATTTAAATATAGAGCTATCTTTTTGGTTATTAAAGCATGTATTTGTACGTAGAAAAATATGTTTTTTATAATAAATGCTAAAATAATCAAAAAGATTATTGTACCCTATTTTAAAACCTTTCTCAAGCATCATAGTCATTTGTAAATTTTTATTGATCTTAATATTATTATTATTACAATTAGGGAGTACCAATATACGCAGCTCAGGTGATGGAATTTTACAGAGGCCAAGGTATTGAAATTTATTGGAGACATATGTGTATTTGCCCAACTGAAACTGAATATAAGAAGATGGTGATTCGAAGTAAGTTTGTAATAATCGGAGTGTAAACAGTTTCATATATTTTTATGTGTCGATAAATCTGTACCATTATAGTAAACATAAAAGTTGAAAATAGACTGCGAATTTTACACATTTATTACGTATGCGAATATGAAACAGTGGTACACAATTAATGCATCAAATTTGTAGTTTAGTAATAAATAATGAACGTGTTACAGAAGCAAGTATACCCTTCACGTTAAGTGTCCGTTTACTGCAGCTGTTTTCAAATTGTAAAAAAGACTTTTCATCCTTAATAAACACCATAAGTGTTTACTATCAAATTCGTAACGATTATTTTGATTTACACAGCAAAAAGGTAAATATAATTGCATAAATATGGTTGTTCAGAAAGTCATTTCGTTTTTTTTTTTTTGGTGAAAATGAAACACGATTTTTTAAGAGTGTATAAACATTTTATTGAATTACATATTCTCCATTTTGAAAAACGAAATGACTTTCCGAACAACCTAATATATTGATATTCTACTACATAACATTTACTTTTACAGTTCGCTGAGGATAAAACTTTCGCTGAGGATGTGTCAACAGGAAATTTCAATTTTCTTATTATACATGCTATACAAAGTCATCCAGAAGATAAGCAGATACTGAGTATCCTTTATTTATATACAGAAAATTTTATTTTAGAGTTATACTTTTACGTACAAATGCCATGTTATTCCTTAATGATGGCGAATTAAGACATTCTTAAACAACGGACAAACGATATAAATGTAAAACGATATTGCGTCAGTCTATTAGAAAGATTTGGGTCGTTTGCATATACAAGAACTGTACTTGGAGAGTTGGATAAAAAAATAAGAGAAGAGATTCAAGGTTTAGGAGGTAATCCACTATTAGTGGAAATTTTGGATGATTTATTGGATTGGAATCCAGTTGCTCAGAAAGAATGTGGAAAAATTAACTAATGAACTATAAAAGTAAGTGTTATGTAGTAGAACATCAATATATTTATGCAATTACACTTACCTTATCGCTGTGTAAATTAAAATAGTCGTTACGAATTTGATAGTAAACACTTATGGTGTTTATTAAGGATGAAAAGTCCTTTTTACAATTTGAAAACAGTTGCAGTAAACGGACACTTAACGTGAAGAGTATAGTTGCTTTTGTAACACGTTCAGTATTAATTACATATTAACATTTGTTATACTTTTTATGCTTACCTTTGGACTGCGTAAGAGATTGATACAAATAAAAAATAACGAATAAAATCAACGTTTAAGCATTCACTTACAAATGTTCTAGCAATATCAAATTATGTAGTCCTCATAAGTAGGCAACTTTTAATCGAAACCTAATTCGATATAATTGACTGTTTAAAAAACATTTTAGCTTCCAGTCTCAGAAGATTCTCTCTGTATGTGTACACTACTCTCTATAAGTCAGTGGACACTATGACAAATTAAGGTATTGGTAATTTTATTCCATAAGACATATATATTGAAATTAGGTTACTATGTATTAAATATATGTATATAATCTCTAAAATATGTCCACTAAAACACTCATAGTGACTATACTTGCACGATTTCATGAGGAGACTGAAAACTGCAAACAGATATTGCTGATGCCCCCCCCCCCCCCCCTGCTACACCGTACTTATATCAAGACGCGTTACAGCATTGGGACGCTGCAGAGCCCATACTATTCTGTCGCCCTTCTTTTCGGGAAACCGTACAAAAGTTGACCATGAGCATTCACGGTTCCTTTAAAGCAATCTTCCTGTGAACATCATTGAGTGAATTTAATTTCATTTTCCTTCTTATATCTCCAGTAATAGAATTTGTTTTTGTATTAATTATATTATAACTGAATACAGATTAATATAAGTGGTACTCTACAGTATCACTTATATTAATCGTATATTATATCTGTCTCGTGCACATCTAAGAAGATAGACCCTGAACAAAGAGGAATTGCCGTAACTCTAAACACAATCTCCTTACATGCGTATCGTACGTATGTGTATCCATTGTAAACCACCTATTAGTGGATTTCACATATTAGTTTACAGTAGGATATCGGTATCGACAATGTGCATGCAACATTGGGAACGGATTTGGAGATTTAGACTGGAGGAGACGAACGAGGCTGTCGAAGAAAGGGATTTGTTATGGATTTGTGGACGGATCGTTGTCAGAAAGTCGAGACGTGTAGATTGTAAAGTGGAAGTTTCATGCTTAAATATATTTTACATTATTATTATCATAAAAGAGGAGTATTGTCCTTAACCTGTCTAAATGCCTAACATTCCTCCACAATAACTAAGCGCTCTCAACTTTCCAATTCATTAATTGGTCTAAAAATTGCAATAATACAGGATTTCCTTTCAACCGTTGGATCTCATCCCGTATTTTCTTATCCAATTCTTCAAGTACAGTTCTCGTGTAAGCAAAGGACCCATACTTTTCCAATATTTTAATGCAATATTGTTTTACGTCATGGTCCCTAGTTCGTTGTTTTAGAATGTCTTTATACGAGAACATTAAGGAATAACATAGTACTTATTTATTCGCACAAACATGATTCGAATAGCTTTATCAATAAAGGATACTTATTACTCGCGTATCTTCCGGATGACTCCTTATAGCATGTATAATAGGGAAACTGAATTTTCCTTCGGTCAGATCCTCGCAGTAACTCTTCTTTTCAGCATACTGTAAAAGACTTTAGTTAGTATATGATAAAAGTATATCATTAGCTATCACAACTTATAATTTAATATTCATTAAATCACATATTACCTCTCGGAGATATAAATTACAATAATCATCACGAATTTGGAAGTATAGACTAAAATTTTCTACCAAGGATGTGATGTTTTCTTTCCACTTTGAGAACTTTTGCATTAAAAGGACAGTTAACTTGAAAAGTGCCCCTGTTTCTGTAACAAGTTCTCCCTTTATCACCCCTCAGTAATGCTAGAGGTTTAACAAGGAATAAAATTACATGAAACTAGTTTCCGTAATTGTTTCAGCCTTACTTTGAATCGTCATTTTCTTATACGCAGCTTCAGATGGACATATGGAATGAGTTCTCCAGTACATTTCTATACCCTGACCTCTAGACAACTCGAGTGTACAGTGTGTATATATTTTTAGAGCCTAATCGTAATGTTACTACGGTTAAAAACAAAGCTTATAGAGAGGGATACTTTTTTCTTACACTGCTTACCTCCGAATGATTCAAAGCAAAGGCTTTTTCTAACGCAATAAATGCAGCATAATTAGCAGCATTTATCGTATGTGCTAAGCCATAAACCTTGTGAGCTACAGGAATGCCTCTTCTTAAATCTGCATCGTCTTCAATATCATCCAGTCTGTTGAAATTTACGATTTGTAATTAAACCATAGTATAATGACTACGTGTAATTAAAATGTATTTATAACAAACTTACAAAAGGGTGGAGGTATGAATTATCTCGGTCACTTCGAGGATTATTTCAAGTTTATCCTCTGGTATATTAAACCACTGATTCAAAGCTCGTCCCAGTTTGTTTCTAATATTTTTTCCAGGAATTCGAAATATGTAATGAAACGGTTCCAATGTTTTCTGCACAAGAATATTTTCCTTAAACTTTCAAAGGGATCGTCTTTTGATACACGAGTAATTTCATGTGTAGGAATGTGTCCTTATGTAATGGGACCTTTGTGGCAACGGATTTTTGGTGAATAAATGCACCCGTTGGGATTACTAGATTAAGACGAAATTTATAACGGATTAATTAAGAGTGAATTTGCTGCATAATTAGAAGCACCTTTTTCTTTAAAGATATTTCTTCTTCACTTTCGAATAACATTTCTATCTCTGCCTACATCAAATGTGTTTTGCTCTTCTGTTCTTTCTCGACGTAATGAAAAGTTTTGAAACGAATTAACCGTACAAATGACGTGCTTACTGTAGACAGACGGTGTATACATTACATTTATGCTGGATGTTTTATAGTTAAAAATGTAGATAATGAAGAAAACAATGAAGGAATCGATTAAATTAAATTATTAGCTCAAATATTATCGTAGAAATACATTCCAAACTACGGTAAAATATAACTTAAGAGTATAGGTAACACGAGCTTGAGTTTCTCCTTCACACAAATGATCGTGGTTCCTATTTCGGGAACCAGCTCTTAATTTCGTCCCATTTCTTACAGCTCCGCTCGAATTCATGATTTCGGGTACTCGAAACTTCTGATTCACTAACCTCGTCTTCCTCCCTATCACCAGATAACGAAGAAACCACATTTTCGTACTTCTCCATTTCGTATTACAGCGCAAACAAAGCTAGTGTACAATCGTGTACCGCTATTTTATATAACACGAGCTGTAATCAATGCACGCAATAAAGTAGGAGTCTTTCCGTTTCATTCAATCAGTTACGCATTTAATGTGCTCTCTCATACGTCATTTTTTTGCTATCACGATCTTTAGTCAATAAATTGTAATTTAAAATGTATATGTACAATATAAAGATTTCTATTCCCTGCAATTAATTTTATGTAATTCCATTCAATACAGCGCGTTCAATCTTTGAAATTAGTACGATGTTTATCCATGTATCAAAAGGGTCTTCTACTCTAGTGTATTACGGATGGTATTATTTATGATTTGTTTAGTCAAGCGATGTTGATAATTGTTTTATCAGATTTATTTTTTTCATAAAATTAAACTGCTGCATAGAAGGAATATTTTTACTGCGAGACTTAAATGAAAAAATATTTAGGTGATTAATGTGTGTGTAAAACATTTTAAAAGAGAAACCACGATCAAAGTATATCTTTTATGATTCATCCTTAGATTACAACTATTTTTTTTGTCAATCGTATTTTCGAACGTGAATTCAATTACATAAGTAACTTTTAGAAACCTGCATTGCTATAAAAAATTATATTGATATAATATTATTACTGTGCTATATAATAAAACTTTCAATTCAATTTAATTACTTAAAAATTTTTTTTTATTTAGCGGGACAATTGGTTTCACCTGAAGTTGCTGTATAATAAAAGACACATACTTATAATCTTTATATATTTCTTTCCTTTTTTTTTTAATTAAATTGAAAAGTAATCATGATATAAATTTTTCACTAAAATTAAAAATTAAATTAATTTCAATAAACATTAAAATAACTAAATTTTCTGAATTAGTTCATTCCTTTAAAAAAAACATAATCGGGGCATATTAACATGATATAAGTGAAGCATTTTTCACGACCTTAAAGTAAATATGCTCCAATAATTTATTGCTAAATTAATATTATATAAACGAGTATTAATCTTCATATTTTAGTTAAATTGTTTTCTGAATCACTAATAACAGTCTTTGAATTTAATTTCGTCGATTCCTGGTCCAAATATATTATTTCTCTCCTAGAATTGTTTTTCTAATCCTTCTGTGTAATTACGGACATTTTCCCTGTCAATTTCTTTTACATCTCTGTCTTTCTTATATATATATGTATGCAAACCTTACTCATTTCCCAATGTCCTGGCGTATAAGGCAGGGTCTGTTAGGATGCCTTACTGATGAATCCACTATCCAATTTTTTAATTTAAAAAATTGTACGCACTGAAATGAATGAAATTATATAAAATTAATTGCAGGGAATAGAAATCTTTATATTGTACATATACATTTCAAATTACAATTTATTGACTAAAGGTCCTGACAGCGAAGAAGATGACGTATGCGAAAGCACATTAAATGCTTAATTGATTGGATGAAACGAAAAAATTCCTACTACTGCATTCACTGATTACAGCTCGTGTTATATAAAATAGCGGTACACGATTGTACACTAGCTTTGTTTGCGCTGTAATACGAAATGGAGAAGTACGAAAATGTGGTTTCTTCGTTATCTGGTGATAGGGAGGAAGACGAGGTTAGTGAATCAGAAGTTTCGAGTACCCGAAATCATGAATTCGAGCGGAGCTGTAAGAAATGGGACGAGATTAAGAGCTGGTTCCCGAAATAGGAACCACGATCATTTGTGTGAAGGAGAAACTGAAGCTCGTGTTACCTATACTTTTAAGTTATATTTTACCGTAGTTTGGAATGTATTTCTACGATAATATTTGAGCTAATAGTTTAATTTAATCGATTCCTTTATTGTTTTCTTCATTATCTACATTTTTAACTATAAAACATCCAGCATAAATGTAATGTATACACCGTCTGTCTACAGTAAGCACGTCATTTGTACGGTTAATTCGTTTCAAAACTTTTCATTAAGTCGAGAAAGAACAGAAGAGCAAAACACATTTGATGTAAGCAGAGATAGAAATGTTATTCGAAAGTGAAGAAGAAATATCTTTAAAGAAAAAGGTGCTTCTAATTATGCAGCAAATTCACTCTTAATTAATCCGTTATAAATTTCGTCTTAATCTAGTAATCCCAACGGGTGCATTTATTCACCAAAAATCCGTTGCCACAAAGGTCCCATTACATAAGGACACATTCCTACACATGAAATTACTCGTGTATCAAAAGACGATCCCTTTGAAAGTTTAAAGAAAATATTCTTGTGCAGAAAACATTGGAACCGTTTCATTACATATTTCGAATTCCTGGAAAAAATATTAGAAACAAACTGGGACGAGCTTTGAATCAGTGGTTTAATATACCAGAGGATAAACTTGAAATAATCCTCGAAATGACCCAGATAATTCATACCTGCACCCTTTTGTAAGTTTGTTATAAATACATTTTAATTACACGTAGTGATTATACTATGGTTTAATTACAAATCGTAAATTTCAACAGACTGGATGATATTGAAGACGATGCAGATTTAAGAAGAGGCATTCCTGTAGCTCACAAGGTTTATGGCTTAGCACATACGATAAATGCTGCTAATTATGCTGCATTTATTGCGTTAGAAAAAGTCTTTGCTTTGGATCATTCGGAGGTAAGCAGTGTAAGAAAAAAGTATCCCTCTCTATAAGCTTTGTTTTTAACCGTAGTAACATTACGATTAGGCTCTAAAAATATATACACACTGTACACTCGAGTTGTTTAGAGGTCAGGGTATAGAAATGTACTGGAGAACTCATTCCATATGTCCATCTGAAGCTGCGTATAAGAAAATGACGATTCAAAGTAAGGCTGAAACAATTACGGAAACTAGTTTCATGTAATTTTATTCGTTGTTAAACCTCTAGCATTACTGAGGGGTGATAAAGGGAGAACTTGTTACAGAAACAGGGGCACTTTTCAAGTTAATTGTCCTTTTAATGCAAAAGTTCTCAAATTGGAAAGAAAACATCACATCCTTGGTAGAAAATTTTGGTCTATACTTCCAAATTCGTGATGATTATTGTAGTTTATATCTCCGAGAGGTAATATGTGATTTAATGAATATTAAATTATAAGTTGTGATAGCTAATAATATACTTTTATCATATACTAACTAAAGTCTTTTACAGTATGCTGAAAAGAAGAGTTACTGCGAGGATCTGACCGAAGGAAAATTCAGTTTCCCTATTATACATGCTATAAGGAGTCATCCGGAAGATACGCGAGTAATAAGTATCCTTTATTGATAAAGCTATTCGAATCATGTTTGTGCGAATAAATAAGTACTATGTTATTCCTTAATGTTCTCGTATAAAGACATTCTAAAACAACGAACTAGGGACCATGACGTAAAACAATATTGCATTAAAATATTGGAAAAGTATGGGTCCTTTGCTTACACGAGAACTGTACTTGAAGAATTGGATCTGAAAATACGGGATGAGATCCAACGGTTAAAAGGAAATCCTGTATTATTGCAATTTTTAGACCAATTAATGAATTGGAAGGATGAGAGCGCTTAGTTATTGTGGAGGATTGTCAGGCATTCAGACAGGTTTAAGGACAGTACTCCTCTTTTATGATAATAATAATGTAAAATATATTCAAGCATGAAATTTCTACTTTACAATTTACACGTCTCGACTTTCTGACAACGACCCGTCCCCAAATCCATAACAAATCCCTTTCTTCGACAGCCTCGTTCGTCTCCTCCAGTCTAAATCTCCAAATCCGTTCCCAATGTTGCATGCACATTCTCGATACCGATATCCTACTGTAAATTAATAGGTTGCTCGATAAGTTTTTTCATTCAATAAGAAATTGAGCTACTAGGTTCGTCGTTTCATTTTTCTAAAGTTGGTACTACTGTTTGATGAACATGTGTTAAGTTTTATGTAGATCTGTCGACTCATTCGTATATTTACAATTGTTCAAAGTTGAAGTGTCGTAGTATTTTTTTACAATGGAAAAATCGACAAAACTTATTGAACAAGCTATTATAAATATCAGGTTGATACCGTTCGCTCTATCCGAAAAATGTTTCATTCACACTCAGTTATACCGATATTTGTCTCATATCTACATTATGTACTAGAAAACTTAAAAAGCAACATATGCAACAATAAAAATTTTGTTATGCTCTTTTATGTTTCTGATTAAAATATATTATGTACGCACACACCTAACACGTTTATAAATATTATCTTTATATCATTCACATTACGAATGTGAAACATTTCATTTTCAACGCATGGGTTTGGTAAAGAAACACAATCAGAGTTTTTTTCATAATTATTCTTTTTTCCATAATTAGCTTATGAAGAGAAATCAGCAGATACATATTGGATTCACTTAGGGCATGGCCAAAACTTCAGACAAATGCATATGATCGACGCATGTGCAGATTAGGACCAGTATACAGTTTCCTGATTCCTCAATGTGTGTTAGAAAATAAGGAAATACTTTTCTAAATAGTAATTTGTTTACTGTAATCTGGAATTACTGAAGAAAGAAAACCACAGCACGTTTCAAATGACGTAAAGAAATCTGCAATAGAATATTCCTGTGGGAAGTAACCATATTCTCACTAATCACTCACAGAGAGAAACTGCTAATTAATCTCGGTGGAAATTAGTTTGGTAAGATACTTTAGGGAATTGTAGGGGATTGTAGTGGATATTTGGAAGGAAAAAATGCTTTCTTTTTTCACGTGCACACAGATCTGTTTATATGTGTATTCAAGTAAAAGAGATCAGCAGATGAATATACCAGAGGTTTAATATACCAGAGGTTAAACTTGAAATAATCCTCGAAGTGACTCAGATAATTCATACCTGCACCCTTTTCTAAGTTTGTTATAAATACATTTTAATTATACGTAGTCATTATACTATAGTTTAATTACAAATCGTAAATTTGAACCGACTGGATGATATTTAAGAGGATGCAGATTTAAGAAATGTAAATTGATTTCATTAGCAACGAAACGTCTAATACGGATTGTACTACAGTTCCAATAAGACGAAGTTACGATCATAATTAAAGATAAAGAAATATCAAACTTGAAGGGAAACAGCCTCCAGAGATCAGTTCTCTTAGAGTTTAAATTGCACAAGTATATAGAGAAGAATTATTGTTATTGAAAAATGATAACACTCGTAACCTTTTTAGAGAGCCTCGTAGTGGCTCAACGCACAGAAGTATATGCATTTTTACAGTTTCAATTTTATTTTATTACATATTTTCCAATGATAAATATTTTGTTAGATATTTTCCACTTTAAATGAACTTGAGTGACGCGATTCCTATACACATATAAAAAGGTCTGTTTGAAAAGTGTCGAAATGGGTAAACATCACTTTTAATTTATAACCGTCAACTGGTGTAAGAACAGTTTTATATATATATAGTGTTTACGTATATTCTGGCACAGAGCTGATTTTATGGTACTAAAATTGGTTCTAAATGCGTTCACACACTGATGGTGTTTGATGCAACAAGTCCATTAATTATTTCATACCTTGCTTCAAGTCCATTGATTATTTCATGCTTCGCTTCTTATGATAGAAAAATACCCGATGTTGATTTATAAATGGGAAAAGCATAAGTTACAAAATAAAAATATAATACGCACTGTTTGAATAATCGGATTTTGATAATCGATATTTTATTGCACATCTAAATGAGATATTTGCTTAAAAATAAATTTACCAGAATCTATTGAAATAAAGCAATATCAATTGTAACAAATTTAATTGAATTATAATCGTTTAATGGTCGAATCTTTGAAAGGATAACGTACACATATTGGGATACCAACGTCTAATGCGTAATAATATGTGGGAATTATTATTACAAAGAATGATATGTGGAATTACAAATTTACTATCGATAGACAACGCACGTGCTACACTATTTCGTTCTTTAACTGACTTTATCCATTACTATCTTCAGACTAAAAACTAAACCACATCCGACTTTAAACCTAATTCGTCCTTAAAACCTAAACCACACGCATACACACACTCCACGTTTCCCGTTCTGTTCACACAAACTATTCGCCACTTACGATCGTAGATACCATCTTTGCCACCTCTTTCACAAATAAATTGGTCAATAAAATTCAATACTGAATGTATAATATAGGGAGTTATTGGTTATTAAAATAAACAACTATAACGTACTGTATTTAACTTTATATTTTATTTCTCGGGAAGGTATATCGTTCTTGCTAGATCGTTACGCAGCGCGAGACAAAACTCAGGTGTAGAAGAGGGTATCAGATGTAGTTTGCCTGGGCCCCCGAATTCTTATCTACAGCGTGAAGTAAACACTTCACGTGTAGATAACTTCGATGCATAGTTTGACCTCATGTATATTTCTCCGAAGAGATTAATTTTTGTACATAAATACACTTGGCCCTATTTTATTTTCAACATATAAAATAGCTAACAACGAGCAAAGGGATTCCGTGCCAAGTTTTCAAACATAAAAGATGCAGCGATACCTTCAACCGTAGTCGTCTAATTATTTCAGTATAGTTTCTTCCTAATACTTTATATTCAAGTCCATCTTAATAATACACTCACACAAATTTAATTAGGCGTGTGAGAACGTGTAGCACTACGATACCACTTCAAAGATTACGCGTCGTAACAGTACTTCTAATTGATATTAGTTCGAACGTGTCATGTTTGTGACTCATATTTATTGACAAAACTTCATCAATTCATTGACAATAAATTTCTCACGAAGATACAGTAATAAATATAAAATATTAAAATTTAAACCTCATCGTCGCATTCTCATTCGTCTGTAACACTTCGAAGAATCGCTCGGCCTAAATCAAGAATAAAAATGGCGAAGATGACAATTCAAGTTTAATTTCTTCATTGAGGAATATTTAATTCTATGATTGACGAGTTACGGATAAAATGTTATTTATTTTCTATGCGTTTCTCGAAACTTTTATTCGAATGAAAATGTTGGCCATCTTTACCGGTTAATCCGGTAGATAACAAATAATTGTCGAAAAGCGCGATTAGTGGATACCCGGTTTAATTTGTTTTTCGTCTTAGAGATCCATACATCCTGTACAGACTGTAGTTCCTTCACAAGCGATTGGGTTCCATTAATTATATTTGAGTTTTTAAAACTCATACACCTATACGACTTATACTTTTTTTCATAATTGCCGGCTACAGATGTATGCGTGTGACAATATAAGTGAATGGATCTATGCACCACATAGAGCCCGACGCCAAGGACAATTCTGATATATCGGAGTGTATGTAAACATTTGGTTGGTCAAACAAAAATCATCCCTGACCTCATGGCCAGAAAACTTATTCAGGTTGTGCTACGCGAAACGTTAAAGAATTTAGGTAACAGAGTTAGTTAACCTATTATAGTTTCACTTTGCTTTCTTCCGAAAATATTTATTCTCCATGGATAGAACATGGAGCCTAATCAACATTTTTCAGATGTAAAACCAAGCAAAGTACGAAATAGTTTAATTTTGTTATAATAAATTTTCCACATAAAAAGTTTAGAAACAAAAAAATAAAATTTGAAACATAACAAAATGTGACATGTAATTTTGTTAATATACTACTCAACATCTTGAATCTTCCAGTTCATTAATTCGTCCAAAATTTGTACCAATAGAGGATTTCCTCCTAATCGTTGGACCTCCTCCCTTACTTTCTTATCCAATTCTTTGAGTACTGTTCTCGTGTAATCAAAGGAGCCAAATTTTTTCAGCATACTAACACAATATCGTTTTATGTCTATGTCCTTTGTCCGCTGTCTCAAAATGTCTTTATTCGTAAACATTAAGGCATAATATTGTATTTGTTTAGGGAAATATGACTCCGAAATAAACTTATTTACATCGAATAAAAAAGGATACTCATTATCTGTTTATCGTCTGGGTGACTTTGTATAGCATGTACAATAGGAAAACTGAAATTTCCTGTAGTTATATCGTCGGCGTAAGTTCTGGTATCAACATTCTATAAAATTTATTATTATGAAATAGAATAGTAATATATTGATTGAAGCACAATTACCTTTTCATGATATAAATTGAAGTAGTCATTCCGAATTTGTTTGTAAATACTTAAGGTTTCTATTAAGAATGAAAAGTCTTCTTTACATTCCGAAAATTCTTGCATTAAACGCAAAGCTAGTTTGTAAAATGTACCTGTTTCTGTAATGCGTAAGGTATTTATATTTACTATGGTTTTAATAATGGTAGAAATTTATCGACAAATTAAGATATGTATGTAAAACCATCTACGTATGAATTAATGGTGACTTACTCAGAGTGGTCATCTTCTTATACGCAGTTTCAGATGGACAAATATAATTATCCCTCCAATAAATTTCCAGACCCTGTCCTTTGTGCAATTCTTTCAACTGTTCACCATATACTTTTACACTCTAATTGTATTAATGACAATATTAAAATCAAAGCTTAAACAGAAAGGATAGTTTTTCAGACATTTCTCACCTCTGAATGATGCAAAGCAAAAACTTTCTCTAAAGCAACAAGTAGACTGTAATTCGCAGCGTTTATTGTACCAGCTATTCCATAAATATTGTGTGCTACAGGTTTGTTCTTTCTTAATTCGGAATCATCTTGAATATCATCGATTCTGTTAAATTTGTCTCAATTGATTAAACCGAACTATTGTAAAACGAAAAAGCTTTATTTAAAATGGACGACGTTTTGCAAACTCACAAAATACTGTAAATATAAACTGTCTGTATTATATCCCTGATAACACAAAATTTATCTTGTGGTACTTTTAACCAGTAATTGAGAGCTTCTGATAATCTTAAATCGATCGTTTTTCCAATGACTGGCACAAGATAATTAAATGGTTCCAGTAATGCCTATGAAAAGATATTCACTTTAAACTATTAAGTAGGCGATTATTTCATAAAGAAATCTCTTTACAAAATTCGCTTTCTGTCAATTTGACAGATTTCTTGATTTCCTTGAACACAGTTTACTATTTAGAGATATGCGCTTACGTATCCAAGGTCTTGGGTATCAGGCTGGAAGCAGTTACGCGGGTCGAGACCCTAAAATTACCTACGCTGCATACGAATGCACGGGATTCTACAATGCTCGAGTTCCTCAGATGTAACTAGAGATTTTCAATGACTCGTTATTCCGAGCCTTTGTATCAAAAAATATACTTTTTGGATTTCATTTCCCAATTGGACTCTTCCAGTAATCGGTTTGCACGTGTAACTCAATATGTAGCAGCGACAGATAAAATTAGTATGTGTATAATACAAGTTAGGAAACCTTCCATCCAACTAAAATTAAATTTTGAACGAATTTATTTGGAACGAATGTATTCTTTTATATTCTCTTATTATCTTTCTGCAGGATAATTTGTACCAGGATAATTTCGTTTATAAAGAACGAATGATGAATTTCATTGTATTTTACAATACTACTAGTAGAATAATTATTACTTTCTTGTTTCAATATCAGAGCAAGTAGAGAAATACAATACTTGGGCTCGATGTTTGATAGAAACGGAAACATAGAAAGAAATAAATAATGAAAAGATAGTTTGGGATAAACTGTTAGCATCGTTTAGTATCAGAGCAGTATATTCAGTTATTACTTTTAATATTTTATAAAGAATAATGTAAACTAATGAAATTTTACTTAAATAAAAGTATTTCTACTCGTCGAAAGTGTTATTTCCAAATAAATTTGTCGAAAATTTTATTTTGTTACAATCCTAAGTTAGAACTGAGGAGTCCGCCAGGTATTCTGACTTATTCTCGTTGAGAGATGTTTTCGAAAGTTTAGCTTTATTACATCCGATTTATTGTAGCCCCCATTCGATTTCGTGATTTCGAGTACCCGAAACATCTGATATACTAACCTTATCTTCCTCGTTATTACCGAACGACAAGTAAAGTTCATTTTCATATTGCGCCATTTCGTATTGTAGCTCGAATAAAACTACTGAAACTACCAGCTCAAGTCTGTTATATATTAGCACTAGAACAAGTAAAATGAATATTTCCATAAATTCTAGAAATTCGCGGTAGAATGCAAAGTCTAATGAGATAAAAAATGTAAGTAGACTCACGCTTAAAGTGTAATCATCATTGTAAGGCAACGTACTTATTTATCGTTTTGGCTTTGTCGCCCAAAGCAATGACGCAAATGATTTGTCCAAAGTATCTGTGCAAGCATGACTTACCTGCTTTTTAATGTTCTTATATAGTATTTCGAAGAGACAGTTCGTGCACATATGCATTCATTAAATACAGATGGAAAGCATTATCTTATCTATTCGAACGTTACCTTTCAAGTAGTTAATGTAATAGTTACTCACAAATAATATCGATAGCACAAGTAGAGACTTCAATTTTGTACGTATATTCAAATATAAGCGCACGTGTGAAAATCGTCACAAATAACAAGGATAGAGCCTGTAACATCCCTTTTCTCACGTGCAAATGAATTTTTAAATGCGTTTATTAGTTCCTTATGAAATTGAATTTGTCATAGAGGAAGAGATGATACGCACCGATGTATATAATTTGGAATTGTTTTGGCACATATCTTCAGTCTGCTTAAAAAAAGGTAGCGTAGATACGCGTTTAGTATAGACATACCTATAAATGCTACCACAAATATGTTTTATTTTTCCAGGTAAAATCTGGTAAATTGATGGCGTTTTAAAGTTTCTTTTCAAAAGAGAAGTATAATTGTTTTTATTTATGAAAATATTTTTACATGTTTAGAATATTGGTTTTACTGCATTTTAGTAAATTACTCAACAAGAGTAATCAGTAATAATAAACTCATTTGTAATTTGTAATTATAGACCAATAATTTGTAATCAATGAAGGAAATATTACTTCAGTTATATTTTGCTACTTCGTATCTAATTTATTATTAACATATTGATTTAATTCAAATTATAAAGTATAATCATTGAATTAATTTGGTTATGCAAGCTAGACTATTTAAATAGGAACGTTTAAGTATCTCCGTTTCTTATGATTCTATGAAAAAAACCTTCAGAGCCAAGTTACACTATTTGAAAAATTACGTGTATCCAAAGCCATTCTTTTTGCGAGAATTTAAGGCCATCGATATTTTTTTAAGTGGCATCATATATTTTTATGGATATCGATGTAGTGCATAAAAAAAAATTCAACAACCTTATAAACCATACTTCTCCGGTCATTCAATTTTAAGAAATTTTCATATTATCTATACGACCTGATGTTACTTGCTGTGTTCAAAATGATGGCCATTTGTGTTAATCCACTCATTAAAATCATTGTATGTCTCGGAACCAGATGAAAACACTAGAGATATTTGAAAACACAGTCTTATTTGTCTTCTTTACCGTTAATTGTTTAAAAATACAGAGATTCAAAATTAGTTCTATGAAAATTGAAAATTGATTCGAAATAATGTTATAACAAAGGGCACCGACTTCGCAAATATAAAAAAGTGTATTTAGTATATTGGTGAACATTAAGTGTGAAAGCATTAGTCTGTGACTTCTAAAATTTTTGTGTAGCCTGATGGGTGGTGCTAGATAGGACAGTTTCTACATACAGTAATGTCCTTCGGTAATAATTTTGTTGTTAATTTCATCCTTCGTCATGTTACAAAGTTATTCTCATCAAAGCTTGAAATTACCGGTACAGAGTGATCCGTCACGTTATGATAATGCAGTTATCTGCGAGATACTACACATAAATTATCGAAGCAGAAAAGTAAATTTTGTATATTTTATACTTTATCGTTGCACGGCTATTCGAATCAGTTTCTTACGGTTTCTACGATGAAACTGACACTAAACACAAATGTATTCAAATAATTTTGAGAATGCACTACCGCTTTCATCACTTAAATTTATGACACACAAAGTGCTTGTTTATTTACTTAGTTTTTCGGGGAAAGGGAGAGAGGTCCTTATTTGCATTTAACAAAAGACATACAGTTGCTTTTCAACTTTAATTTCATTCTTCCCAAAAATACGTTCTTTAAAATAGTGTCCCTAAAAACGCCGACGCTAATGAACCAATCTTCACGAAGCTTGGCACATATATGAAATAAATGAATATTTATCATTGAAACCATAACCAGTATGATATTTGTATTTACTTTATGTTTATTTAACGAATTGTTTCACTTTTATTGTATAGTTCCACTATGTCTTATTAAAATGTCGTTATTTAAAAAATACTCACTAATTTTCTTCGTTGTAGTTCCAGTTATAACTGCACTCATATGGAAGAAGAAACAATGTCTTCGTTTCATATTGTGGCGCACTTCTCATTTATTAAACACACTTTCTGTACCTTATTAACAATATCTAGTTCACCACTAAATAACACTGACCATTTATCATGCGTAATATGATATATCTGACTTGATGATATTTGGAAGGAATTCGGGCAAAGATAGCTAGCGTTACAAATGGCGGAAGTACCCATACATACTAATAAGAGTGTTGATATAGAAAAGAAATGAGATGTATTGAAGCAAGTGAGACGGTGCACAGCGAGCGGTGGATCTTAAAACATTGGCGTAGATTCTAATCTAAGTGGAACACTATTATTAGTGCATTATAAAATTTCTTTACTTTTTATTACATGTACAATAATAGAAAGTCAAACAAGTATTTATTAATTTTATAAAATTCTTTTGACGAGCAACAAATTATTTTGAATTAACATTTCAAGTTTAAGGGCAATAGTAGAACATAAATAAGTAAAATATTTTATGTGATATATAAATAAATAAATATATAAATAGTATAATATAATAGAACAAATTAAATCTGTAATTACATATAACATGATACAATATTAAAACTTTTACTTAAAATGTTTAAAGAATAATATGAATTTTTTTAGAATATGAAAAACATGTTTATTATAAATTGTTTGTATTGCATTCACAATTTAAAGTTAATATAATGCGTTTTTTAACAATGGTTCAAGAGGTATTAAATTTTATGATTACAATGATTTAGTTTCTGCTCGGAATCCATCACTGACTGTCGTCTGTTAGCTCGAAGAAATTGTATAGCTAGTTCGAAAATTAAAGCCAAGCGGCAGTTATTGTTGAGATAAAAATTATTCATTTTGCAATTTTTATAAATTTTCTGATATTCTCCAAAAATCAGCAAAAACACATTAGTTTTTTAAGTTTTAGCGATTATTTCCTTTTAATGCTAAAATATAGCAATTGTTTAAAGAACAGGAAAAACAAGTTACTTTAGGGAATAGTTACTAAAGTAAATTTTCACTAAGCATATAAATAAATAAATAGAAATGTACAGAAAATAATTACATAAGAAACAGGATTCGCTGTTTTCTGTATCGGCAAGAAGCAATCAAACGAAACCTCTACAAATAGAGGAATCCTACTACTATGTCAATAATGACTACGGAAGTTCTAAAGTGGGCAATAGGTAAAGGGATCGAGTGACCCTTCTTGCTTCTGTACCGTCCCGGATATCATCTTGTACGATATATAATATATTATCCGTCCATGAGAAGAAGGTCCAACTTACTATAGTTAATGACCTAAATATTTTTTCATTTAAGTCTTGCTGTCAAAATATTTCTTTTTTGCAGCAGTCTAATTTTATGAAAAAAATTAATCTGATAAAACTATTACCAATATCGTATGACTAAACAAATCATAAATAATTCCATTCGTAATATACTAGAGTAAAAGACCCTTTCGACACATGAATACTAATATTCATCGTACTAATTTAAAAAATTAAACGCACTGGAATGAATGAAATTACATAAAATTAAATAGAAATCTTTATATTGTAGTTATACATTTTAAATTACAATTTATTGACTAAAGGTCGTGACAGCGAATAAAATGACGTATGAGAGAGCATATTAAATGCTTAACTGATTGGATTAAACGAAAAAATTCCTACTTTATTGCATGCACTGATTACAGCTTATCTTATATAAAATAGCGATACACGGTTGTACATTAATTTTGTTTGTGCTGTAATACAAAATGAAGAAGTTCGAAAATGTGGTTTCTTCGTTGTCTGGTGATAAGGAGGAAGACGAGGTTAGTGAATCACGAATTTCGAGTATCCGAAACCATGAATTCGAGCGGAGTTGTAATAAATGAGACGAGATTAAGAGCTGGTTCCCGAAATTGGAACTACGATTGAATAATAAGTAGTTCTCAAGATTGAATAAATTAACATTTTCAATAGATAAGTGTGGACAGAACTTATTCGATGAATAAAAAGACATCTTTTAATCGAGAAAGAATTCATCTTCACTTTCGAGTACCTACAATATTTTTCAATAACTCGTACTTGCTCATGTTACCTATACTTTTATGTTATACTTTACCGTAGTTTTCAATGTATTCCTACGATAATATTTGAGTTAACAGTTTAATTTAATCGATTCCTTCATTATTTACTTCATTATCTATCTTTTTAACTATCAAACATCCAGCATAAGTTCTATATAGAGTAGGTACATCGCTTGTGCGGTTAATTCGTTTCAAAACTTTTCATCTAAGTTGGAAAAGAACACTATGAAACATATTCGTAGACAGATTTCGTAGTTTACTTGCATAAATTGAATATTGCGATTAAACGACGCACCTTAATTTGTTTTCAACCAGCACCTGATCAATTTCTCTCTTTGAAATTTCGGTAGGAACTATCACGAAACAGCTCGTTAGTTGTCCTATCGAAAACTATGATAACAGCTGCTTGTATCTATTTATTAACATACGCAGTAAAACATTAGTAGAATATAATGAAACATTATAATACATACAACTATTCATATAATATTGGGTTATTCGGAAAGTCATTTCGTTTTGTTTTAGGTGAAAATGAAACACGATTTTTTTAGAATGTATAAACATTTTATTAAATTATATATTCTCCATTTTGGAAAACGAAATTACTTTCCTAACAACCTAATATTACCTACCAAACTGTAACAAGTTCGTAATTCTAAGGCTGCAATTTAAAAATTAAGAAAACGAAATTTTAATACTTTTATCTCTCCTCGAAATGACGATTTTGTTCATATATATCATATCAATCTCTTATAAATTTCATCCTATTCAAGTGATATCTTTCTAAATCTGGTTTCGTTGTTTAAAATTTTCATATGGACGTTAATTTTATCAAGTTCCCCCCGAATTCATTTGTCTAAAATCGGTTACTATAAGATTCCTATTAGATATTAAATACGTGAAATGTGATTCAGAAATTGTTTTACTGAATACGACGATTCGTGATACCGAGCTTCTCTGAATAGTCACTTTCGCAGCTTTAAATAATAACTGCAATTACAATTAGTAGCAATCAATAAACCCTACCAAAGTGATAATAAATGAATCGCATAAAATTACTCGTGTATCGAAAGATCATGCGTTTGAATGTTTAGAGAAAATATTCTTGTGCAGAAAATATTGGAACCAATTAATTACATTCGCCAAATTCCTGAAAATAGTATCAGGAACAAATTACAACAAGCTTTCAATTATTGGTTAAATATACCAAAAGATAAACTTGAAGCAATCTCATATTTTGTAGAAGTACTTCAACTTAAAAGCGTTGTGTAAGTTTGCAAAATATTGTTCAATTCAAGAATATGTTTTTATAATACTTCAGTTTAATTAATTGCTGTAAATTTGAACAGAATCGATGATATTGCCGACGATTTAGATATAAGGAGAGGGATTCCTGTAGCTCATAAGGTTTATGGAATACCACATGCATTAAATGCTGCTACTTACCTTATAGTTATTTCCCTTGAAAAAGTTTCGAATTTGGATCATCCGAAGGTAAACAGTATAAGAAAAATTTATCCTTCTCTGTAAATATTGATTTTAACCTTACTAACATTGCGATCAGATTTCATGTATGTGGAGAAAAATTAATCTGAAAGCACATAGGGGTCTGGGTATGGAAATTTATTGGAAAAAACATTTCATCTGCCCTTCTGAAGCTGCATATAAGAAGATGGTGATTCAAAGTAAGTCTGTAATAATTAGAGGAATCAGTTTTATATAAATTTATATATTGATAAACCTATAACACTATTATAATTCAAGAAATGATAAATACAAAATGTGTTGCAGAATTAGGCATACTTTTGTCCTTACCTGTTTACTCGATGCAGTTGTATTCAAATTGTAAAAACAATTTCACACCCTTGCTTGAAATCTTATGCGTTTACATTCAAATTCGGAATGATTACTTAAGTTTATATAGCGAAAAGGTAAGTGTGAATCGATTAATATATCGACGGTGTGCTACGTAATAATGAGTTTTACAGAACGCTGAAGAAAAGACTTTCTGCGAGGATATAACAAGAGGAAATTTTTCTTTTCCTATTATACATGCTATACGAAGTCATCCGGAAGATACACGATTAATAAGTATCCTTCATTCAGATATATGTAACGCTATTTGAAACTTATGTTTCTTAAAAAAAAAAAAATACCGTATTATTCCTTAATGATCGCAAATGAAGCCATAATGAAACTGGGAACTAAAGATCTTAACGTACTACGATATTGCGTTAAACTACTGGAAAAGTTCGGGTCCTTCGCGTACACGAGAACTGTTCTCGAAGAATTGAATATGAAAGCAAAGGATGAGATTCAACGATTAGGAGGAAATCCTATATTATTGACATATTTAGACGAATCAATGAATTGGATGCATAAAACAGCTTAGCAACATATAAGAAAGCCTATATGTGAAATTATTTTACACTTCTTTGGGTTTCCGATATGAACATAAGTACTTACCTAATTCAGTTGAAATTATTATTTTTGTCTCATACATGTTATATATATGAAACATTTAATTTTCAAGACAGAACGTTTCTAAGGAAGCACAATCATAGAACTGTGATCCATTCATTTTAATTTGTACATTATACAAGTCAATGGCAATAAAATTTATTGTAGAGCACAAAAAAAGAACACTTTCTTGCGCGTGAATAAGTGAACACATATATTATGTATTTAATACGTTAAAACTTACGCGCCTACAAAAGTATAATGCATAAAGGTATCATATAACTATCTTTGTCAATGGCTAGAGGTCACACATTGACATATATTTGAATTTACTATCTCAAACGTAGATACTCCTTACCGCTGATTTGAAATATCGCGGGACAGCACAAGGGCAAAGAGGGATCAGACCGCTAATCTCTATACGAGCCGTATATTTTGAACCTTAACCAAGGTCTCTGCCATAGTAGTAGGAATAGATTTTAAATGCGTCCCTATTTCAATATGCACATAAATATAAAGCTTGGAGACTATCAACCTAAATTTCTGAAGTCTAGGTCATCATCAGGCCATGGTATATCAAGTCGTTGAATTCGTCTTAATACGAATTATAAAAATATACAATGTCATTTTCATTAAAAAAAATGAAGATGATCTTGATTTTTTACAATAAAAAAATTTTCCTTGTCATTTTTTATATTTAAATTTATAGCCGACCAGAGACTGATTAACTTTTGTCTGAAATATTTTTTCATCAGATTATTGGAAGTGCCTGAAAAATCGTGGCAACATTTATGTGCTACACATTGTACATAACTTCTTTTGAAATGAATAAAAAATTCATTTTTATTTCTTTCTAAATTATATTTCTTTAAATTATTTTCGTTTTTGAGAAGAATTTGATTTATTTTTATTATTAATTGTATAACCAATGCTTTCCTAGCATATTGTAAAAAAATCAGCAAAAGTTGTTATCCTGTATTAGGTATAACTACTATATAATAGAAATATATTAAAACTACGCCAATGGGACTCTGCCTGCCGCGTGTCCACATGTGTTTGTAACTGCCGCGACGAATAGCGGACTAGAATTAAATATGTGCGTGAGAATAGATGTACCCCTTTTCTTGCATTTCTGCCACGGGACTTCAAGACAATGATAAGGAATACCTCTCATTGACCAACACCATTTGCACGTACAATGCTAAGTCGCTCTTTTCATCGACTCTATTATCACATTCATTGTAAAATTTTCAAAATATATTTTACGAGCTTGTATGGAAAAGAAATAATATTTGATTTCTTTTTGTTTTATTATTTTATAATATAATCTTTCTAAAATTGATGCACTTGTTTCAAGGATAAGGCAATTAGAGTGTTATGCTCTTCAAATATTATCCGATGTAGTAATCAGATACCCGTAGTAGAGTATCGTGTAAATTATGAGTAAAATGTAAACAAATGTGAAATTAATGTATCTAATAAATAATTATTCCTTTCCACGTATTAAGTGGACTTTATTTATTCAGTAAACATCCCAGTAACCATCTTTTACTTTAAATCTCCATCAAAATTACTTTCTATACAAAAATTAATCATTTATCATGCATAAACAAGGTGCACATTGTAACATTAATATTCCAATAATCATTAATAAATGTTAATAAAAATCGCACTTCGGAATAAAAATTCATTGAAAGCATCGGTTTTCAGAGATTTTACAACCATCATTAAATAATACTTTATATAATTATTAATAATATCTTAGTATAAATAATAGCTTAATATATTAACATATTGCTGACATATTCTTTGTTCGTGAAACAATGTTTCCGTTAGATTAAACAGTCAATTGAACTACTGTAAATCTGTGACATCACACTCTTGGTGGTATAAATAGACCCCATCAATATGTTATTAAAAACTTTTTCTTTCAGGAGCCTCCTAGGTAGTCTGATGTCTCAATTCGTACAATGTCTCTGTGTAAATACTACCCCGGGTGCCTACTGAACCCCTGCTAACCAATGCTAACAATTCTACAACTTTTTCTGTTTTTTTTTTTTACTGCTTCATTTATTTTCTGTGCTTCTACATAAACATTAGCCAATTTTATTTCTTCTTTGTTACGAACGTTTCTTTTATTCCTTAGCTAAGTATTTACAATTTTTAATAAGATATTTTGATTCATTTGTCTATTATATCATGAATATGTGTAATTCCTGATTCGTAAGTTTTAATTAATTGTTTTCATTTCTTTAACAAATTTTGCCTAATTTCATATTTATTTGACTTTGTTAGCTAGGTATTACACTGAACGAAAAGGATTTACAATAAACTAACACATTATCTTGAATATGATTAATTACAAATAATTTTGCTCAATCATACATTGTATTCAATTTCTTATTACTCCTTCAATTTGTTTGACTCTTTACCTTTGATTAAATGAAACATCAGAGATAAATTAATTTAGTATTTGGTTCATTTTATATTTTCCTTATTTTCATACAGTGCTTTGAATTTTTATAATTATTTAACTATGTGTAACATTGAATTTAGTAGCGCCAATTGCAACAAAACACTTAAGTTTGTAGACGTATATGTCGATATCCCCGTCACAGGTAATCTTGCCAACCTCAATGATATATGTAGTTTAATCAGGGAGTATACGAATAACTTTTACATTTTATAAATGTTTAAGTTTAATTATAATATTACGATTGTCTAGACAAATGTAACAATAGAGTTTGTAGCGAAATAGTTCCCGAACTTACTTCTATGGGGCGCCACTACATCTGTTTACCGACTCTACAGATCCTACACACATTTGAAGCTTCATTTTACGAACAGGTTCAATGATCGCTCTGTGGGCGAGTGTTATTGATACGTGTTTGTTCTTTGCCAGGAAAACAGACTCCTCGACGATTTCGTAGAAAAAGTCGTTGAGGGATCAGGAGCACAGGCCAATGCGGATGTTTATATGCCAAGCTTGCGTATCGAAATAAGAATTAAACCGGAAAGGCTTACTCGAATACGAGAGCGAAGCGACGAGATCATTCAGAAAGAAATCCTCGAAGCGTTGACTTGTTTGTCACTAGCTTATAGCCAACATAGTATTCAATAGCGGAAATATATATTAGCATTTTTTAATTCACTACAACTATCGTAATACAGTATCGACTCGTTATAGGTCGTCATTAGTGTTTCGTTGTAAGTAGTCTTTCTAACGCCTCCACTGTTTTTGTAGTTACCACAGCAAGTGCGACAGACTGCAAATTCCGGCCCATGATAATTTAATTCTAATAATACACATTGTGACATTAATTATTGCGATACATACATATCGCAATTACAATTGCAATAATAATTGCAATAGTGCAATTTATTGATATTTTCTTAAATTTAAATAACTCTTCTTTTAATGAAAATGATATTTATTTTCCAGTATCCCTATATAATCGAAGCCGTTGAAACTCGAGCAGCCCTTTATGGTTTGTTGCCGTCACATGTCATCTCGCTCACTAACATTCGGTGTAAATCGTGCCTGTTCCTCAAATGAACAAGGTATCGAGATCAAAATTCTGAGCGCTGGTGGATACATAATTCTATAAAGGTAAATCATTACTAATAAGAAATGAATTATTATTAACGTTTTAGCTCTGCACTCTGTCGCGGTTAGTTCTGTGGTACATGTCGGCTAACTCTGCGTTTTCTATAGATTAGCCCTGCACTATCTATCGGTTAATTCTGCCCTCATTATCGGATAGTCCTGAACTCGGATTCGATTAGTTTCTGCACTTTGCACTGGTTAGTTCTGCACTCTGCCCTAGTTAGCTCTGCACTTTGTCCTGGTTAGCTCTGCAGTATAACCCGGCTTCAGGCTCCTTCAGACATGCTTCAGACTTGTTTAGACATGCATCAAAACAGAGCACAGACCTAACCTATACGTAACAATGAAGGTGCTGTGAATTTTTATTCTGTATTAATGTATATAATATATATATATATATATGTATATATATATACATTTTACAAATGGTAATAACAATTGTATTGTACAAATGTTTGTTAATTCTTTTAAAATATAGAATGTTATTTAATTTCTTGTGTCCATAAATATAATAAAAGCTAAATCGTATATATTTTACTTGTTTATAATACTAATTTTTCTCTTATTGGTAATAATGACTTACCTTCACGAAATAGAGTATCCACCAGTATTCAGGATACTAATCTATTCGTCTACAAATTTGATTAATTTACCGCTGTTGGTGTTACCGTGTTTACGATAACTGTGCTTCATACTAGTATAGTTATTGTCTCATTGTAGCTCGTCCACTTGGGAGACAAACATGACTTACAACGAATCAGTCCTCAATTTTGCCGTTATTCTGTTCTTTGCCGCGGCGGGTGCAACAATCTTCTAACGAGTGAGGAGGCACATGACAGCGGCAACCATAAAGAATCGTTCAAGTTTCAGTGTCATCAATTGCGTAGGGATACAATCTACGTTATTTCACGTTATGTTGCTAAATTACATCAAATTGAATAGCAGATATAGTTCCAAGTGTTTAATAAAATGTTACTACAGTTCGAAATAATGTTTTACACGCTACATTTATATCGTACATATTGTCGTATACATATAGTATATTACTTGCATACTTCCTGCACTTTCTGTACATATGTGTATATTTTTTGCGTAATGTATGCTTATTTTTCATATCTTGCGTAAATATGCATCTGCAGTCCAGTTATTTTTAAAATGCATACGAGATACTATGTGTGTATTTTAGAATTTATAATTGCTGTTTAATAAATTCTTCGGTTTAAAAGCATTTCTCGTGCCTTATGCGTAATTACGTTTGTCACTGCTCCCATTTCACAGTTCGCCATTTTTATCTGGAATGTATGAGTTAAACTGCGACTTGAATTTATACCAGGCCACAGATTGAGAGGATTTCTTGTCACTCATTTTTGTGTCGAGCAATGACGTATAGTTTCCTATTGTGTATTGTATCCTGAAAAACATCTCTCCGGAAAATTCACACGATTCCTCCAAATTTTTTACATTTTCAATGCCAAGCTTTCCGACTGGGATTTTAGAACAACCATAGCTAAAGAAACAAAGGTACAACCAGGAACTTGATAACAAAAAATATACAACAGATGGCTGGAATAAAACAATTTTGTTACGTTTACTCATACCTTTAAATGGATTTTTCGAGACAATTGACCTTATTTTACAAATACTAATGGACAGATCGACATAATATTTTGTCTGCACATAAAGTAAATGTAGCTTTTATTTTATAAACTTCTAAACTCCTCCTCTTGAGAAGTTTGAGTGGTAGAGCTGAGACCAGGTGGTGAGATATAGTGATAAAACTTGTTCGAGGTGGAAAGCTGATATTTTAGAGTGTTTAGTTCCTTGATGTCGATAACAGGTATCACAAATTAAAGAAAAACATGATGTGGAATTCAAATTTGAATATTTTAAAGATACTCTCAAGAAGTGTAGTTACTTGGTAGAAGCAATAACTAGCTAGCTACACATATGAGACTTGGTCTAAGTTTAAAATAAGAAATATCGATTTCTGGAAAAAATGTAAGTACTTTTATCCAAACCTGATATGCGTACATTTATTCGGGAATAGTTGGAAAGGAATATACATAATGTGTAGTAAACTATTCTCTTTAAATGACGTTTTCTTTTTATTTTCAATTTAGTAATAAAAAATTTTGTATTCATAATGTTTAAATTATTAATCATTTACGATGTGCTACCATTTTGTCCCACAGTGTATATTATGATTATAATTTTGTGGTTGATGTTACATTTATTCCATTTATAAAAAGGAATACTTTATTTAAAATTATTTCTTGGTAATTTCATTTACACCTGCATCATTAAATAAATTTATAACAAATATTATTTTTATGTTCCATGAACGAACATTTTAAATTAGTGTCCAATTACGATAATTATTAATATTATATCCTAGATCAAACACACGTGTTCCAATTATAGATAAAACGGCAGAATGTTAAAATGTAAAGAAACCGAATTAAAAATTTTAACAATGTTTTATTTTACAGTCTGATATATGGAACATAATAATATTCCGTTATTTTTAGAGTGAAGGGGGCGAAAACTAGACTCCACTAAAGTGTTCAATCTGAAGGAACTTAGTAGCGGTAACCTTTGACATCGTAACTATCAACGGGTAAAGAATTCGCTAGATTGAGCAGTTCGGAGCGATGAAGACCACTGGATTGTTGAAGTGCGCCCGGTGAGAGAAGACCACTAGGTTCATGAAGCCCACTAGCTGCGCGATAACCAGCAGCTTCCTGATATCCGTTGGATGCGAGAAGACCACTGACTGGGCCGGGTCCAAGAAGAGCACTTTGTTCGTGAAGGACATTGGAGGCGCGCAAAACACCAGCGTCGTGAAGTCCACCGGATGCGAGTAGACCACTGGGATTCTGAAGCGGGCCGGGTACACCAACAGCGCTAGGTTCCCGGAGCGGACTGTGTTCTGGAAGTTTCACAGTTGGTTGAACATTCACCGGTTCTTGGCTCAAGAGCGCAGCATTAGCAGCAGTATCGGCCACATGTGCAGCTGCAGCTGCAGCGTTATTTTGCGCAGCCGCGGCTGCTGTAGCAGCTTTCTGAGCAGCAACTTGAGTGGTCTCGTAATCAAGACGAGCAACGTTCAGTTGTTCATCGAGTGATTCTGCTCTTGCTTTTGCTTGACCAAGCATAGTGGTTTGTGCTGCCAATTCGGCTGCAGCTTCCGCAGCAGCTAACGATGCACGGTCTACCGTTGTTTGAGCCGTGTTCAGAGCTGCTGTAATTACTTGCAATTGATGCATAGCTTGCTTAGCAGTAGTCCTTGCTGCGCTTGCAGCACGTTCGGCTTGTTGCAACTGTAGATTTTCACCGTCTACTGATACGTGAGCATCTCGCGATTGTTGCTCCAATCCCTGGACGACAATCTGTTTGCCAGCGAGGGCTGCAGCCGCAGTGGCGGCCGATTGAACAGCGGCTTGAGCTAGCGTGTTTTTCGCAACGTATGCAGCTTGTCCGGCCGCTGATTGCTGGTTGCTCAGTTGTATATGAGCTTGATCCGCCGCTCCTTTTGCAATATTAACTAATGGTCCACCAACGCTAAAGCCTTGATGAGGAAGGGCACGGCCATGACTAACTGGTGCTGGAGCTAAAACAGGAGCCGGTTCTGCGTAGGCTAGGGAGTCAGCAAGCCCTAATCCTGGGTCACGTCGAGCATATTCATACTCGTAACTAGCCGCTTGTTGGTCATACGGTTGTTTCTTGGTTGGGCCGCCTTGTACCAAATAAACAAATCCTAACAGTAGTGCAATTTTCCTCATTTTTGGAATTTTTAGAGGGCCGTCTTTCGTAGAAGCGAATTTCTGTAAGAAGAAAATTTTTATTCCAATTTATGTAAAAAATGTATCGGACGATAATATAAATAAGTAATGCTTCACATTTTAAATGTTATGCAAAACCGTTCTTATTTAAGAGATTTCATTGTACGTGAGAATTAAATGGTGTCACGATTTAGAGAAACTTTAAATATAGGTGTCTGAAAATATTAGAAAAAATTAAATTATGCATATTTTTTGTTGGGAAAAAATCGAATAGTTCTTCATCATTTTGCAGTTTTTGGTCTTGTCTTGTTCCTTTAGACATTAGCAATTAAGATTTTAGATTCTGATTATTGCATGTACTGTTTTAATTTTAACGAGCCAAGCGCACTGTGGCATTCAAAATTATTGAAAATCAGTTACGATGCGCTATAACCCAAGGGCACTAAAAATCAATTGGGACAAGGAATATTTTTCATCAACGATCAATAAAACAATTACGATAAAATCTTTTAGCAGACAATTTAGTCGCATTTTTCATAGCTTTACAATTTATTGAAAGACAGTCATTTTTTAATAATTAGAGTGCCTTACATAGAAATACTAGTATTGCGATGAGCAATAAACGCTGTGTTTATAGTATATCTAATCTGTTGAATGAAATATGTTACACATAATGTAATTCATGCTAGATAGTGATTACTTAGAAATTTTAAATACATATGTATGAATGTATGGCAAGTATATAACTGTATGGCAAATATGTAAAACGAAAAGAGGTCGATAACACAAATGCAAGTACAAGGTTTCTTTCACTTATATGCAAATTATACGGGACAAGGTCAGAATTTCATTTTATGCATCTATTCTTATGGCTAGTATCGCTATTAATCTGTATAGTTGGCACTGAACAAAACGTTCTTGAAAAAGTGTGTCTAGAGAAAGAGGACAGAAACAAATATACTTGATACAGATGAACCAAACGAGGTGATAACTTCTTGTATTTATACCAATATATGATTTACGTACAAACGACTATCTAAAACATACTGTTTTACAGGGAATTACCAAAGTGCAAGTTAGAATTAAGTTTTTACATTCTGAAAAGTTTATTCATTTATATTATGACTTTTTCATTGGTTTCTTTTTCATTATCACAATTTCATACAAGCGCTTACTTGCATCCTTCGAATATTATCATTATATAATCTTGAACTTACAAATTTTAAATTAAGCTGTGAAATGTATGAAGTATGTATAAAGTTTAAAATAAAATAATTGTTTCATTTGTTATATTTCTATATTAATTTTGTTGAAACCAATTTTTTGGTGTATTTAGATTAAATTTTGTGACATTCCTATGTTACCCACCTATCTAAATACTCTACATCAATTTTAGTCAGAGACTTTAATCGTTATAATCAAAATGATAAAAAGTTATATAGATTTGAATCCCGTTTCAGGAATGTGAGAAAAGTGGAAGGGGTACACCTATTTTCACGCACACCTTCAATTCTAGTTCGCTATTAATCGCAGTAGTTGCAGACACATCTGAACTGAGTGATGAAGAAGGTAGCGAGATAGAGAGAAATAATAAGAAATACGCGACAGGCAGAGCTCCATTGGCGTAGTTTTAATATATTATTATTATACATTAGTTATACCTAATACAGGACCATTTTTGCTGGTTTTTTACAATGTGCTAGAAAAGCATTGGTTATATAATTATTAATAGATGTAAATAAAATTCTTTTCAGGAACAAAAATAATTTGATAAAAATATAATTTAGAAATAAATAAAACTGAACTTTTTATTCATTTCAAAAGAAGTTATATACAATGTGTGGTACATAACTGCCGCCACGATTTTTCAAGCACTTCTAATAATCTGATGAAAAAATGTTTCAGATAAAAGTTAATCAGTTTATGTTTGGTCAGCTATGAATGTAGATACAAACAATCTCTTGGTAAATAATATAATAACTTTTATGTGTTGCTGTACGGACAAAATGTATCAATTGCTTTCTTAAAAAGATGTATACTTTTCTTTACGAAAAGACTTAATTTTCTGATTTTTATTATTCGGTTCGCTCTGTGTTTCTTGTATACGGTAATAGGAATGTAAAATTTTATTACCTTTGGAACATAGTCTCTTGGAAAACGGCTTAATACTTTTTTGTGGAAAATAACTAGAGTTAAGTCGGATTGTGTCATACAAAACATTTGATTCCATTAAGGAAAGTTAATTATATTTCAAAATCATCTTCGTTACTCCACCTATAGAAAAACTATTAATATTACGTAATATTTTTTTTTATATTAAATAATTCTCATGTGATAAAACAGACGTTTTATGCATTAAATATAAGCATAAACGAAAACTCAGTAGTTTATAGTCTCCAAGCTTTTTATTCGTATACATGTTAAAATGGAGACTCAATTAAAATTTATTCCTATTACTATGGCAAAGATCGTGGCTAAGGCTCAGAATGTGCAGCTCGTGTGGGAATGGGCAGTCCAATCCTTCTTTGCCCCTGTACCGTCCCGCGAGACTTCAAGTCAGCGGTACAAAATATCGAAAGTAAGGAAGTAACAGAGTTCATAGGAAAACTAACAATAAGAGCAGCAGGTCTGGCAATAGACTACGATTATTTATATGCGAAAGAATTAGAAAGTAAACAAAATATTACCAAGATAATAACTTTAGACATAAAACAAGTATAGTGCAAGGATATTTATTATGTAATTGCCCGGAATTATTATAACCGCTACTTCAGTCCTCAGATCTGAATTCTATAGAGAATTTATGAGATTAATTAAACGAACAAATTAGCAAACTTGAAATAATGTTTAAAGGATTGTTAAAACGACTAAAAGAATGGAACAATATTAATACAGATATCTAAAAAAATAATTTGCTATGTATCCTACACGTAATGGAGTCACATTTCGTTTGCAAAAATTAGTGCAAAAATTATCAGTTTTTAAATGCGTTCGTATATTACAGTAACATTAACATTAGACAATGTTTTGTTTAAACTAGAATATTTAGTAAATGTTAGTATAGTATTGTCTCGTTATAGGTTGTCATTCCTGTTGCATTATAAGTTGTCTCTTTATTCCCTCCACAGTGCAACAGACTGTGAGTGAGTGAGAGGGCACATAACAGTGGCAAAACCATAAGGTATAACTTATGTTTATTTTCTACTATTTCCAATGCTTTTTCCTGTGGTAATAAATCAGTGACTGGATCTCTCATTGTTCACTGTTCGAAAAACCACGTCAGAAGATGGTTTTCCTCCAAATCCCCAAAATTGCACGTCCTTCTTTTTTTAAATTTTATTTTACGGATTTTTTTAGCTGTATAGTTTCTTAATTTCCTTTAAAAAGAAAAACGATATTTATTTGCCTGTGTACTTGTTCCCCAAGTGAACGACCTATATAACGAGACAATACTGTAATTATATAAATAAAATGTTGATTAGACCGTATGTAGTAATATAATTTACTATTAAACTTTTGGTAATTATTTAGAAAACGGGGTGGGGGGAGGGTCTCACCGATTTTGACGATTTTTTAATCATAATATTGAATCTAAAAATCAACATTTTGAACCACCCATACCCATACACATAACCGCTACTCGGCCTTAGTTTCCGAGATTTTTGCAAAAAACTATTATTACTATTACAATGCATATTACCTGTAACTGCATACGTATTTGTCGCAGTGTGTTTGTATTTAAGTGTTGAGTCGCCGATTGTTTATGGTTTCTATAGATATTTACATCGAGGCGGCCAGCAATGGACTCGTATAACGGGTGTACTTAAAAACTCGACCGAGTAGCCGGTTGCCTCACAGCGGCCGGAAGAAAAGAATCTATACCGAACCTAATCCATTAAATTAGTTACTAGATAGGATAGTTAGGATTAAATAAGGTTCGAGTTATGTGTTTTTATTCCAGCCGCCTCAAGGCGGCCGGCAACTCGACCAGGTTGTTAAGTACACCCACTTGGTCGTTAGTCCGTTGTATAAAAACAAGATATAAGGGGTAATTATAAACTAACGTATACAGAGTCACAGACGCGTACGTATAGATAGAATTCAATGTAGTAGCAGCGATCCTTTTGAGGAAAAGTTTCAGAAACTAAGGCCGAACGGTGGTTATATGTATAGAATAAAGTTGTTCAAAATGTTAATTTCTACAACGTATTCAAAAATCGTCGAAATTGGTGAGACTTTTCTAAACAATTACCGTGACTCTCATTACAAATATTATTTTCACATTTTACTTAATTCTAATTACAGAAATTACATTAATGTTTAACTATGTTTCAATAAAGAAGAAAAATAACCCAACTTTGTCAGAATGAAAAAGGCATAACAATGATCAAAACTTAGATATCAATGTAGAAAAGTATATCGTTCAATTAATCACAATTATTATTTATATTTTTTTTCAAAAAGAAATATTAATTTCCTAAATTTAAGTATATTTTATTTAAATTTTGTACTTTTTAATATAAACTCTGCACTTAGTTTTATACGAATGCATTCAAACTTAAAGAATACACTCATATATGCATGTATGTATGTATATCATCTCTGTTTAAAATATGTACATACAATTCAATTAATTTCTTTATGCATAAATACGTGATATTACACCATCGTTATGTAACAAATGGAAATCTATTGTGCATATAGTTACAAGAGAATTGCATATTTTCCTTAAAAGTGTTATACCTCGGTTTAAAATAAAATTGATATCGAGTGAAATTTCCATAAATTGCTTCAATTTTTTTTAGCAGTAGTAAGTATCATGAATTATGTTATCGAATATATTAATTGTGTCTCATTTGAAAGTGTATCTAATGTGGGCCACTTTAAGGATAAACTTTTGAAACTATTGATTTCATATCTTTTTACGAAATTCCAGACTGACGTAAAGTATTCGTGACGCACGTTCCACCTTTCCGGTGCAACTCTGTTGCAATTCTCGACGGTTCAAAACCAAAAGTCCAGTTCCGTCACGCTCTAGAAAGCAATGTGCGCATGTAAATGCATAATTAAACCGGTAGAGACAGATCTTATTTGCATTAACGTGTGATTGTACATACCCATATGCTCTTGGGACGCTTATTTAAGAGGAATAATTTAACTTTTCATTTAACTCACTTTTTCAAATTTAATCGGCAAGTTAAAAATTAACACTTTAAGAAAATTTTCGTATCGTACAACAGTATACACACTAATCCTAAAATCTGAAGATTTGCAAATTAATCAAAACTAATAAGATTGAGAACGTTAATTATTAGCGGAGCACGTGAAATAAAGTAAATAATTATTTATATCACTTTTATATCTACACAATACACAGTTTTGTTAATAATTTCTCATTTAATCTGTAACGCTGCAATGAAAACAACAAGATCTTTACTTTTTCTTATCTTTTACTTAAATTAAATATACTGTTTCGTAACTTATCAGGGTCAGTAAATCTTATCAGAAACAAGTTATAAATTCTACGAATACGAATAATAAATTAAAAGTAGAAAATTCAATAAAATAAGAAATGAAAACGTGAAATGTTTATAATATGTCGTTGAAAAATAACTAATACACATGAGTTAACGTCCCATGTGGAAAGGTAAAATAAAAACTGGTAATGCTGGATATCTATGTTGGCGAAATATATAAGTGACCTCACTGCATATATAGATATTTACGCAAAAATTGTGATTCTAATGAAATACACAAATAAGGAACACATTCCTAGAAATATAATTATTTCAACGAACAGAAACGAGTCCTGTATATTTTCGTAGAAATAGTCATGCCTGTAGGTTTATTTAAATCGGGATATTTACCTAAACATCTTTTCTAAATATTATGCTTTACACGTGATTGAATGTATAATTCATGTAGATATCTTTCATTCATACCCGCGAAAAACAATTCTATTGAGAATTTTTTGAAATTGTGAAAATATGTCAAGGAATTGACTTTCTTGGTAAATTCTTGGATCATGAGTAATATTGCTCGGTCACTTTTATTACCTTCACATTAGCTGTTTCGTTCGGAAAAATTATTCATATCGTTGCGAATCAAAATAAAAGTGAACAATTATCAAGTAATCAAAATTTGTTTCAAAGTTTTGAAATGTTAAGATTGAAATTTAAATTTACAATACTTTCTTTTAAATAAAATGGTTTTCAAATAAAAAGTTGCAATATCCTTAATTGTAATTTTCATTACTACAATATATATTTTGAATAATGTTCTTATGCAATGCACAATTATCGTGACTAGCCTTGAGCAGAAAATTGGAGGGTGTGTGATATTACTCCGAAAGTTGCTTTCACGTTCACCACATAAACTGCACTGTGGGTAAGTGAAAGTATGTTGTATATTTGACACGAATTTTTGTACTTGATTCGTTTCAACCAAGATACTAATCTTAATACCGGCACCTACAGCAGAAATTCCACTACAATCCTTCACCATTTTCCGTTACCACTAAGATATTTATTACAAAGAAAAAGTTAAACGGTACATTCAATCGATGGACAAATAAATTTAGATATACGAACACTATGACAAATTAGCTGTTCTAATGATATAAAAATGTAATTCAGGGTGATATTCTATTAATTCAAGTTAATACGTATAAATTATAAGCTTCAGTTTTCATAAATGTTGTAATATAAAATTTTCAAATGTGATCTTAGTACGAATGCTGAAGTTATGAATATTTTACTTTGTGTACAAGTAAATAAATGTTTGCACATTAAGCATATTTTATAAAATGTTATTATTACGATAATTAGTAGCATTATCAGTAAGAAGTAGTACAATTCAAACTTCTCTACTCAGGACTAAAACTTTTGAAATTATTGTAGTTTTAGCAACACTTTGATCATAAATGCTAGTTATGTGATTTTAAAGTAATATTAAACATTGGAATAATATCCAAAATCAAATATTAACACGTTTTTCATGCTTCAATCAATCAAAATGGAAATCACCTTTGTAAACAATTGAAACACAGAATTTGAAAATTCGATACAACATTGATTGTTAAATGCGGTAATACATAGTACTCCATCGGTTTTTAAAAGATTGTAAATCACGTATAATTTTTTATTTCAAAATTAATGCTATTTTAAATGTAAATTGTTTTTAAATCTCAAAAATTCGTGAATAGAAATTAACAATCTTGTCAAACAATTGTCAATACTCACGAATAACAGAACTGTTCGCACGGTTAAAGGATCGGTGTTGTGTTTGCTTAAGGATACAACTAAGAACTGATACTAGTTACTTGGTCATTGGAGTTCTTATAGCACTAGTCTAAGCTGATGGTAGTTGCGGAAGGGGTTGAGGACATTACAAACGGTTGGACCGCTATCTTTTTTCTGATGTTATAAGATTAAAGTTTAAGAGTAGTTTTATTTAGTCTTTTACGAAACCAATTTTATGATACATTAAATTACGTATTTGTATATTTATATCATTTTTTTAATTAAGAATGTAAATGAAGAAAAATTATATTTGCTAATTTTACCAGATTTTAAATATTTTGATTTAAAAATAATATGACAAATTCAGTGCTAAAAGAGCATATTTTATTAAATAATAATTTTTATATAATATAATTTTTATATAATAATATATTATATAAAAATCTTACATTAGAATAATAATATATTATATAAGATTACCATATTATATAAAATACACTTGATTAAAATTAAATGTCTTATTATTTCTAAATTTACACACAAGTATTTTTATAATATATTTTTCTTTAATATGCTGCTACTCACAAAAATAGATAAACAAGTACCTAAATAATGTACATATATGTATTGTATTGTACTCATGATACCATTGTAAAAATATTATATATAAACATATGATGAAATAGATTTATATATTAGAGTAATGCAGTAAACCAGAAATAAATACACACAATCTGGTGATGGCTACCATTGAAGTTTTGAAGTAAAACTACAAGAAAAGATATTTTGTACGTATAGCACAAATCGAGTAAATTTGCTATTTTTGATTAGAAAAGTTTCAATTTTCATGAAAAAATTGCTATTTTATACGTTTTACATTTATTACGAAGTACATGGTAAACCTTGATCATCTCCCGGTTCATATATAAATTTGTAAACAGTGTACAAAGTTGTAGGAAAATAGATGTAAAAGTAAATCCAATATTTTAACCAAATTGTACACTCACATGTATCTCGATACGTAAATTTCGATACAGCCGTGCTTCATTCGTTTCTCTTGTCAATGTACATTCTCACATCTTACTAATAACACATAATTTCATATTTTTCTATATAATGATTTATATGAACTTTAATCCCGCATTTACTTAAATCGAGCGCCTGCAGCATGTACCTCTTCCACATTCTTTATATGGGTGAGTATTGTGAAAAACTAAACAATTTTCCCTTTCTAACCAAGTAAATGCAACTTTTTAGTAGTACTGACGTTCGAGTATCTTGATTGCGGAAGATTTCACAAGATTCCAGTTAACACAGTAAGTCGAGTGTTATTTGTAATCATTAATTTACGTCATTGTTATTCTTGCATACAGTTATCTTGCAATGAAAAGTCTTCTGTTAACCTGCAACGGTTTCAATTAAATTTAATCAATTATTTATCCTTTATTATTATCATTACTTGTGGACATATACTTATTCATATTGCGCAGTACGGATTAATACGAGACTATTACTTTTTTTGCCAAATAATCGTTCAAGTATCATATATTTATATTATTACAAATTCTTGTTAATAATAGACATTTCGTCTATTTAAAATTTTCTGCATAATATTCTTGACGATCGGTAACGTGCATTGTTTTTATATTTTTATAGAATCAAAGGGAAGCACGTTATGTCGATAATCTTCATCTCTGCCATAACGCATCATTTTCTGACAAGAAAGTTGCAGAAAGAATGAGCGCTGTTGCACAAAAAGCTGCACTGGAAGCTAAAGCCGCTTCGGATGCTCAGAATATTGCTGGCCAGCAAGCTGCACGTCAAGTACATATTTCTGTTTCATATTGATTTATATTCCGAAAAATATGAAGGGGCAATGGGTTTCAAAACATTCTGAAACACTGAAATAAAAATTAACAGTCATTTGAAAATAAGAAGCAATAAATAATGCGCGTATTTGATTCACTCATATTTGCGTACCACTTCCTAAATGCGTGATTCTTTTCTTTATTCGTAAAGATTCAATAGAAGATTTCTAACATATCGTTGTAAATTCTACCTTTATGTAACACATCCAATTACATCAGAATGAGTCTCCCACATTTGAAATTCTTGTGTCTATTGTACGAGAGTGAGTATTACTTACTATTGTGAAAACGTATTAGACGAATTTTTCTTGTGCAAAAGATAGAAGTACTTTAATTCCCACGTAGGAATTCAAAAATAATTATTGTGGCAGTAATTTGATTTCAACTACGTTCTTGCTTATTAGAATTCTATAGGTACTGCATCAATTAATGTATAAATAAGGTCGAAATCCTATTGAAAAAAAAGTTGCAATTTTATTTTACATCTATATGAAAGCCCAATTATTTTATCCCGTAACGTATTATTGATAATCTACTTTCTCATAATTTTCATAATTTTACTATGCATAACTTACAAATGCTACTAAAGAATGTTAATAAAGTTTCTTAAGATAAAAATGTACAAATATACTTGGTCGCACAGGTAAAGACACAGCTTGCCGAAAAGGCAGTGCAGGCTGCGAAAGCTGCAGAAGCGGCGCTCATGACGAAGAAAACGGTAGTCGAGCAAATACAGGAAGAAGTAAAAGAAGCTCAATCAGTTGTTCAAGAAGAAACTTTGTCTTTGCAACGGGAGCGAGGCAACGTTAACGCTGCCATACAGGCAGCACGGCAGTCTCAAGATCAGGTGATACAATTTAGCTCAATAATTAAACAAACAGTGTGTATTAATATTTATATTAATAAAAACAAATTCATTTAGAAAAATTAGTTGCAATTACAATTTGAAGTGGATATCTTCAAGGTGTTTCATTTAACGTGAGCATTTAAAATATCTTCGTTTCTGTTACAGATACATACGAATAAAAGTAAAACGAGAAGATTTTTCGTTTCGAAGAGATAAATATTCCGATGAGTCAATATTTTTATTCACAGTCATATTTTATAGAATTTTAAGGTTATCGACAGTTTTTAATTCGCGTTATGTGGTATATAAAAAAAAACAGAATTCACCCACATACAATATGACGATCTTCGATTGATCTTGAAGAACAAAAATCACACTTATGTGGGAAAAAGACACTATATAACATTTATGCGTTTCAGGGTAGATGTGTATCTATATTATATTACAAGGTATTTAGAATGGTTCTATATAATTAAAAAAAATTAAGTTCACTACATTTCCACAACACAGGCGAACATACGAAAAGTTATTTTGGACACGTTTTGAAATATATACATACCGAAGTACGTACTTCACATATAAATGTGATTTTTATTGTATAAAACTATTTGAATATTAATATACATAGGTATGTGGATGAATGTGTTATTTTATGAGCTACACTACTACATTAATAAAAAAATATGTCAGCCAATATAAACAAATAACGATAATCTTAAAATTTCTTAAAATACGGAACTAAAAAGAAGAATGCTTGCTTATTAGAATATTTACCCCTTCAAAACAAATAATCTTCTTCTTCGACTTTCTCTTCGTTTTTTGTAAAATTAATGGATATATTCTAAATGCTGACTTTAAAAAAAATATCCTGTATTCTAAATTATTTGACATTGAATCTATCAATGGCTTAGGTAACAATCTGGGCACTTTTTAAATATTATCAAATAACAATCATCCTAGAAATAACTTTAAAAACAACTTTATATTTGAAATAGCGCGATACTCTTGAAAACAATTAATATGGTGCGGAAATGAAATGATTCTAAATCTTTCAATAGGTGACATGTCTGTGTTATTTAAACGATAGAATGAAATATTAATAATGATTTTATAAAAAAAATTAATGTAATAAATATACTTTATTGGTATTTTGCATATCCATCGCTTATAATATATACTTAGGGGAGAAAATAGTAATATGAACCATCCTTTTTGTTTCGAGGGAAACATATATTTATTAAAAAATGTAAAAATTGCATTAACAAATGATGAAAAATGGTAATTCATAAATCAAGGATGCTTTCAAAAGTTTCTCAATGTGAAAATTCAATTAATTTTGAAATTGTACTATTTTTACGAAACTTGATGAAAAACATGGTTTTAGAAAATGAATTGGTAATTTAGACCAGAGCTGAAAAGGTAAAAAAAGCATAATAAATTTCAAAATTCTTTAAATAAAAAAATTAGAAAATAAAAGATTTTAAACTACAAAAAATATTTATTGTATGAATTTTTTTAAAGCAATTAGGATTATGTAATCAAATTTAATGTGAACTTGATATGTACTAAACGTTTCTTAAACATTTTAATTCGACCTTAATTATTCCGGTTCATATTACCAAATTTCGCCTTTTTTTAAAATAATTTAAAAGTCTTGTCGTGGAAATGATATTTTCAAATAACTGAATACAGTATTCTGAAGCTCGATTCTATGGGTAATTATACCTCTATAACTAACCTATTACACTTGTCAATTAGTATAAGAAAAAAATAAACGAATTTTTCCTTAGATAACTTTTTAGGCGAGCAAATACAGGTATTTTTACTTTTTAGCTGGAAAAAAAAACATGCAAATCGCACCATTTCTTTTTAATGACGACAGGGCATACTAATTGTTCTATTTGTTTCAATCTCCAACACATCGTAGAACTTAATGAAGTAATAAGGATCTGATTTGTATCAGAATCCTGTTCCATATTCACACCTTACTCTCATTATATAAGTTCAAGTATACGATGTAACAATAATTTACGTACATGAATCACAAATATACAACGTTAATCAATAGATTCCTATACATCGTTAACCATATTCTAATACTTACAAAAGTAAAACGAAAATATTATATTACATACTTGATTAAAAAATTAGTAACTTTCTATTTGCAAATAACGAATAAATTTTATGTTAGACAAAGAAATATATATCAATTATGTAAATGGCAACATGATTATTTCAAAACTTATTTGTTATATCTGTTATTTCTAATTAATGGTATCACTTCATTATTTGAAATACTTATTATTTGAAATACTTATTATTTCAAATATATCGACATCATCAGTTATTTCCAAGTAATTTCGCGAAAAATAAAAGACTGCAATGTTATTTCAAATAGTTATTTCTTATTTTAATTTTAAATGAAATTTATCCAGGTTTGCCAGTTGGTCTGATCATTTTGAACGCTTCATGAATAAATGAAAGGTCTGGATTTATATTCGAACCTAGCAAATTGATTGACCGATTCTTCTATATCCAATGTGACTGTGAATTACATACGACAACCGTATTAAACACTCATAAAAACACGCAGTTTTTAATATTATTTATTCTATTTTAACCGACAAGTAGATATAATCACAGTTACATTCATTTAGATACCTAGTATCGGAAGAAAAATTTTGTCTGTTCACTAAATTTTTGTAAATGATTTTGTTCTTGGAAACAATGAAACAGAGATTCCAGTAAACTCTCAATTACTCACATTACATAGAAAATAGTAACTTTTTGAATCTGAAAGAAAGATTAGAAGTATATTGTAAAATTGAACAATCGAATCGTTTACGTAAAAACGTATTTGCGATTACGCAAGTATTGAAGGTGATTCGTTTTTCAAAAAGCACAATGTTATTATTTCTGATGATTAGAAATTTTGATATTGTACTTCCTTTAACTCATATGAAATCCTTTCTTTACATTTTTAATCTATTCGGACGTTACAAATTGTACAGGTAAAACCTTTTATTAATTAAGCTGACAAAAAATTACTTTCCATCAGAACGATTCCAAAGATTGCGAAGTTCCTACGAAGTTTTTGACGTTGTAACCGTACTGAATATTTTATGTATGATTAACTGATCGTTGAGAAAACTCCATTTTCTTTACGAATCATTATATTATTGTTCTATATAACACATGGCCTCATAAGTTCCCGGTAATTATTTCTCACAGCATTTGTCGAATGAGTCGATCACCTTACTTTTCTATTTCCTTGGTTATAATGCAGTTAAAGACACTAACACACGCAATGCAAATGGCTAAAGCGAACGCGGCGAATGCTCAAGCTGCCGCAAATGGAGCTCAAAAAACTTTGCGAGAGAAAGAGGAATTGTTAGACGCAGCCAAGAGGCGGGTCGAAGAATTGACGACTCAGCTGAAACTTGCCAGACAAGAACTTGCTAATACGAAACGAGCAGCCTCGAAAGCAAATGCTGCTGCGAGTGAAGCGAAAGTTAACGCTAACAGGAACAAAAGACGATTAGAAAACTTTAGGAGGATGAGGATCATCAAACGGTAATGAATCAATTGGTGATCAATATTTCTCAAATACTTGTAAATATTTATGATAGTTCGATTAAACAGATACAATGAATCTAAGCAATAACAGCAGAATTATTCAATCAATTTTAATAAAACATTTACTCATTGTTACACTTAGTTAAGACACATATTTTATTTAAATATATATCATTGATAATTTACGGTACAAATAAGTTGGATTTGTTTTATATTAGTAAAAATTGATTTCTTTCCGGTAACGGTTATGCAATACGTGTAGAAAATTAATTGGAAAATAATTTATATTTTTCCTTTTGTATACAGGTGCGTGCCCGACTAAAAATAGAAATTAATGAAATCAGCGGCTTTGGAGAGATTTGTGGAAATCGAAATATTATACTACATCGATTAATTAAGTATAAATAAATTTACACTGAAACTTTGTAACTGTAAATGAATTAAAACACACGTAGCTTGAATAATTTTCAAGATTTGAAGATCGATGATACGAAACGGAAGAACATATTTGAAAGAAATAACCGATACATTCCTGGTATGCAATCTTGATTTCGTATCGACAAATGAATGAATACAAAATAAGCATGAATTATTGAATATTCTCTCTTGAAATGTTTGAAATTTTTCGCATAGAGAGTTATATAACTACTGTCGGTGAATCATTTTACATAAAATTATGTTTTCTACAATTTACAAATTCTGTTGCAATTTTCATAGAAAAGAAGAAATATCCTTCGATTGTATAAATGCATACAATTATATTAAATATTGATATAATTATTACTGAAACTAGTATATATTTTTAAACTTTCTTTGAGCTTACATCTTTCATATACCTATGTATGTACATATTGAGAGACGTATTTATATCTGAAAGAAGGATCATATTTCGTTGAATTTCATTTTTCTTGAATTAATACTAAACATAAATAGTATTAACGTAAATAGTACGATACTAACTCCAAATAGTGAATTGGATTTCTATAATTCTGCTAAACTTTTCAACAGAGCAAATCAATGTTAAAGAATTATAACAGTATAATTAATTTCTTGGCTCGAAAAAGTTAGCTAAGTAATTACAAAGATATTTAGAATAGTAATAAAATAATATAAATTTTATTGAAATCTATCGTATATAATTAAGAAATGAAGAATATTTAAAAACTGTCTCCGATAATGGATATGTCACAGTGTTATTAAACTATACCTTTTATATATATCATTTTCAGATTCTCAAATCTTTCCTAAACTGCTTTTTGCTTTCAGTTGTCTCACCCTAGCGTTATTACGTCAATGATCTTTTATCAATAATACGTTTTAGTCACGTTCGCTGACATTTACATTGAAATCGTGATTTACCTATACTAACGTAGCGTTACGGTTCGGTGAACTGGAGCCTTTCTAGAGCAAAGCGCAATGACGCATTTGCACAGTGACTATACGAAAGTAATCTAACACGAAGCTGGGTAAAACCAAATTCTTGTAATATTAAGAAAAAATTGGTTGTGTTTTATTTTTGCACATGTATTAAAATTACATAAATATTAAGTACCAACATGAACCACAATGAGTTACTTTAACAATTTTTAACTATTACTAGTTGTTTCTTACGAACCTGCTTAATTTTTTTATACTTGCTTCTCATTATCATAATATTATTCTTTCTCTGATGTTTCTACAATAATAGTGTCCAATTTTTATCCTTAACACAAATTTAAAGGAGGTAAAACAAGATGAAAGAAATTTCTTTCTCTTAGTGGTTTACGAATTGCGTTTAAATTAGAACAGAAAGACTTATTCTTTATAAATAAGAATCTCTAATAAACGTTTATACAAAGTTAAGAAGTTACACACACATTGTATATGTTTTGGTTGATTATCATACACAATCTATAATAATACTACTATTTATTACTATAATCAATATTATTGTTTTTATATTTTAAATATGCAAAGTTTTAAAATAAGAAATATATTCCTAAAGAAGGCTTTCAATTTGAGCCGATACGTCGAAATAAAGTATTAAACTTTGCTCTCAAAATCATTAAGAAGTTATTTTATTCATTTTCATATTTCTATTTTCTTTTTATATTACTTACCAAAAAATTAGAGCTTAAAGATACGATTTCAAGCTTCTGTGATTTATACGAAGTACTCACGTCTTTTGCATTATAACTGATTTAAAAATTACTATTAAGTACATGTAGATATAATATTTATAAGGGAATATCGTCAAATGGCAATCACCGATTTTCATGAAATTTTGATATAAACTGGTTTTTACAAAAATAAATTTTTTAATCGAGAAACATTTGGAAAAGGTGAAACAATTCTCAAAGTTGAGGGTAAAAAATTAATTTAGCTCAATTTTTTGGAAATTATTACGAGTGGAAAAAATTTTTAAATACAAAACTTGTATATTTCTGAACGAAAAATTCGACTATTTACATAAGTAGCTTACAGACTCCACCTCTCTTACTTAAACGACATGTTCTCAATTAATATTTTCACTGCTAATTTTTCTAGACAAATGTTGATCTATTCTCGTGTAAACTTGTATATAAACTAGTAATTAAAATACAAAATACATATATTTTGAAATTTTAATTTCCTGGATTATAATATAAATTTTTGTATTTATAATTTATTCAAATTTAAGTAAATAGGCATTTTTGAAATCTGCCTACTTGCTTAAAAATTATATAATTTTCATGCTTAAAATTTGTTACATTTTATCTCCAAAATATTGAATAAAATGGGTTGTCTATCTTTGATTTTGAGAGTTTTCAGATTTAACATTGAAAGTAGTTTTCATCTCTTCAATAGATGTTTACTCATAAAAAGATTCACATAGATCATATATTTATGTCAAAACTATTTCATACAAAAGTTTTAACAAAATCAGTTTATCAAATTGTTACTTGTGAATGTATCTTTGTTACTTCTCACCGAAAAATAGAACAATCTTTATGATTTCTAGCAACAATTTGAAGTTGCTCCATGGGTAAACAAATACTTACCTAACATAAATGTAGTTTCTGCTTTATTCTGTTTATAAAATATATATTTAGTATCTGTGTAGAGATAAATATTTTTTAATGAACTTCTGCAGATTTAAAACTTGAAACAATGAAGATAATGGTATGTAATTTTAGGCGTACGTCATAAATTATCCTTAATTAAATAAAAAGAAAATTTAACTTTTTAATATAAAAACAGCTGCTTTATTTATTGTTGGTTTATAAAGAGTACGTAACTAGAGTGTAGTACTTTTTTTCTGCTTAAGTAGAAAATAAGTAAATAGTTCTGGCACCAACCAAGATGCCTGACCAAAGGAGGGCCCAGAATAAGGCCCTCAGGCATCCGGAACTGGTTACTTTCTGTTCGTACAGGAAAAATTACTGAACCTAGGCAACATTCTTCTCGTGGACATGGTGTACATACAGGGTGGAGCATACAAAGTGTTCAAATGGAATATTTTTAAAAATACCGTTTATGTCAAAAATATTGTTAGATGTAGTTGAAGTACATACTTCAACGGACCTATTTTTGGCTTCATTTACTCTTTCCTACACGAAACCATAGTCACTGCAGGTCGATATGTATAGTTTTATTACAATAAAAGGTGATGATCTTGAATTCTTATTGACACTCTTATGTGAAAAATTTGTATTTATTTGGTGTTTTTTATTTTGCTATCAAATATGATCTGGTCTGAGTAAATGAAAAGGATTTGGCTTTCCTCAATGGATTTTTGGATTATAAATTTGTTTTTTATCGGAAGAAAATTTAGATTTTCTGCTTTCTATGTTGGTATTCCTCTAGAAAGTGTCTGATACAAATTCACCTAAATTCGTTTGGAAAAATTCAATGCTTCTTTGTTTAGGCATATGCGTGAAATATTATATAATGCTTTATTTTTAAATTTTACATGCTAATTTGAAATTCAATATATTTCTTAAACATAAAAAGTATTTACTATAATTCATTCTTTTAATTTAGGAATCTTTGATTTTGTTTTTACCTAATTAAATTTATTTTTGGCTTACTTTTATACTGGAATTAATCTCATTTCTGGTTGCACCACAATTTCGAAAATACTCTATATAAATGGTATAACCTGTATAGTTACAGAAATTCGCACCAACTTAAGGGAGTATAATTCACTTGACGTTACTTTTTTTTCTCCACCTACGTCAAGGTCTTGCATGCTAAAGCGCTTAGAGGTGTGTCTACACGTAGTACTATCTTTCTAGATGACCTCTGTCTATCAATACTATTTCATGAAACTGCTAGTTCGAATACTATTTCTCACTTGCTCTCATTTTCTTCCACTGTCGTCCTGATATATTCAGAGTCGAGGAAAACGGAAATAAATAACAGGGGTTCGATTCTGATGTGTTAAATATACGTAATATACTTTCATATATTTATATAATTTGGATAAAATATTATATTTATCATATAAGCTACATGTATAAAAATGAATTATCCGAACATAATATATGTTTAATAAAAAATGATGCGTTAAATTGGTAATCAATTATAAACATTACATATTTTATTTTATTTCGATGAAATGTTACAGAATTTATTCTCAAGATACAACGAAATGTGTATAATAAAGGATAGTCTTATCTTTACATTAATAATCAATTTTTAATTTCAAATATTGGAATGCTATCGTCAGAGCATTGTTATTTCATAGCGATTCAAACGATTGATCACATCTAACATAAGTAGGTTAGTCCCGTTTACATTAGACGTTGCGGAAGGTTCGAATCAGTTCGCAATGCGGCCAATAACATAATGATTCTGCACATCTGTGTCTGTCCAAAATGTCTGTGTCCCTAATTTGATATGAATTTTTGTAAAGCAGGTGTTACACGCAACATATTTTTGTATGTGATTTTTAGGAGACTGATGAGCAGGCTACTTATTGAGCATATATGCTTTCATGAATAATTTTCGTCATTGGTTTCATGGAATATTTCATACATGTTAAAACACGGAAGAGCTTAGTGTAGAAAATAATACAAAATAAAAAAAGATGGAAAATATTATTTTACCGGACCTAGAGACCAGAAATATTTTGATACATGGCAGTGTCTAAATAAATGCAAAACCTAGCTCTTACAATTAGTATAGTCCAGTTATTTCTTCGCAAAATGAAGAAATATGTATTGTTTCATACGAAAATAATGTATTATATCCTAAGGATATCCGAAATAATGACATATCTGATTATACAATCTGATAAATAGTATTACAACTAATTTATCCTACATTGTAAATATGAATGTGGCTGATAGGAGGTTTTAAAGATTTGAGAATAGCTTCTTTTGTCAAGAAGTCTAAAGGAGACTTGTGTCAGTTTTAGATCTTTCTAAAATCAAGCCTAATTATTCTATCTACAGCAATAAATATATTTTTTTTTTTAATTTTTTGTATTGAAATTACGACAAATTCTAGAAAATGTCATGAAATTAAAAAACAAGAGTGCAAAGTATCTACAGTAAGAAAAAGTAGCAAGACAAAAACTATAAGAGTACTGACGTTTTGCAGCCATTTTTATGCATTTTTTACGCATTCCTTGCTTTAACAAAGTGAATCATTATATGTGATTAGTAATTATTGTATATATAACAATTAAACAAACTTATGTGCTTTGTCCTACACTGCATTTTTTATAATGTCTCACTCCTTTGATGGAAATATATCTACTGTCTTAAACTTGTTATAAAATATATGTTTTTAGAGCATTAAATAAGTATGTCAGCGTGTACCAGCAGTGGTTAAAAAAGATTTTGTTCTATATTGCATGTATCAGTCTGTTCTGTTTAATATGACACCTTATAGTGGTATTAAACAGTTAAAATTAAGAATTACAAGCATATGCTAAGTAGTTATACTAAGAATACGCTAGCATTAAATTTCATATTGTGCCCCCTACAACATTAGCATCTACCACATTGTTAGAAGACATTCTGGTGACATTAATGTTTAGTTAAGCGAGACAGTTACTGCTTTGCAGAGGAATGGTATTAAAAATAAACATAATTTGCAATGTGAAACCGTTGCTGAAAATATAAATATTAATTACAAATCATGAATCATAGAAACAAGAATATAGCAGGAGATTAATCTTTACAAATTAAATATGAGTTGAATACATGTTGACAAACTCAACAACCAATTTTATGACAACACATTTCGCTATAAATAGGGTTGCCATTTTAAGTAACACGACTAAATTCTTGTAATATACTTAAACAACACATTATACACCCACATAAATATTATTATTCAATTTAAAATCATTCGTAAATATGATCATGCGGGTAAGGAAGTGATTATGCAAATCTTTGAATTCTTGATACTGGTTTGGTGATATAATAAAATATTTTCATAATCTATTATTACCTAAAGTTTCTCCTTTTGTATCTTCTTTTAACTATACTACAAATTAAATTAAGAAATTCTTCCATACAAAAGACTAGTTCTTTTACTATTTTTATATATTTTACCAATGATTTACCATTATCAACAACTGAGTAGTTTCTTAATGGATTTCATAAAATTTAATCAAAATATATTTCCTAATCATTTATGCGAAGAATCTTTAATTCGGTCATCATTATACATTACGAATCATATCTTCGGTATCCAGGAAATAAAAAATCTTTTGAATTTGCCAATACAAACGAGTACCATGTGTAGTCATATTCCATTTTAGATTTAATGACAGATTTGTAGGGCGTAAAAACAATTTGCAATTACATCTCCATCAAATTTCACTCAACAATTAATTCTGCGCATCTAAATCGCGCCGACACAAAACCTCCAACCTTGGTAACCGGTACTGGCCGCCGGTAGGCGGTGGTCAGTACTGGCGACCACACTCTCAATCCTTTCTTTTTTTTTTAATTGTTTCTTTGTCTAATTCATTTCATTTGTTCTTTGATTTTAATTTCTACTTGTTTTTACATGTTTATTTTTTTCCACTAACCAAATTCATTTCTATTTTCTATTATGCCTTGACTTTAGGTTTCTCTTAGGTTTCTCTTAGGTTTCTCTTAGATACATTCTCTTAGATGTATCGGAAAACGAAGAACGAAGAACGAAGAGGACTGATGTATTGCATCCTCCGCGGGACTGTTAATTCCAAGTATAGACTAAGTTAGTTTTAAGGTCACCATGTACGAATATCTGTCATCTGCCGAGCAATTATCCAATCTTTAGCTTCTTTTTGCTCGCTTGCTCGTATCTCAGTCCGGCCACCTCTGCTTGTTGCATAAGCAAGTGACCGGCCGTGGAGGTGGACCGAACGCTCGATCGCCGTCTCTTCTGGTGCGTCCGCTTTGAGAGAGAATATGCTGCGAACACAGGAGCAGGTGTTCGCACCGGTCCCTGCGGAAGCCCTTGTGCCACAAGACACTCTCTTCGTCATCCTCCGTAAGTCAGGTCCACGCTTTGCGTGGTTCCTGACGCGGAGTTGGGAGAAACGGGGCACTCTATATGAGTGGACGGCGTCGTGCATTTCCTCTTTAATCGGGCCCACTGAGGGGAAACGGGACCGACCTAGTAGGACCAACTGCACAGTTCGTGTCGCGTCTTTCCCAATCTTGCCTAATTTTTCCATAATATAATTGCTCGGCAGAATTAAACGAGGAGATCGAGGGAACATTGATTCCTTCTATCTCTGCAGTTAGAATAAGTTAGTTTTAAGGCTGTGATCTGCCAAGCAATTATCCAATCTTTAGCTTAATTTTGCTCGCTTCCTCGTTCCTCGGTCCGGTCACCACTGCTTTTTGTACAAGCAAGTGGCCGGCCGTGTAAGTAGTCCGAACGGTCTATCGCCGTCTCTTCCGGTGTGTCCGCTTCCAGAGGGGGCATGTTGCGAGCACAGGAGCAGGCATTTTTGCCGATCCCTGCGAAAGCCTCCAAAATAAGACCCTCTCGTCGTAAAGATGGAGAAACGGGGCACTCCTCTAGGGGAGTGGTAGGCGTCGTTCATTTTCTCTGGAATCGGAACCACGAAGGGGAAACGGGATAGACCTAGTAGGACCAACTGCACGGTTCGTGTCGCGTCTTTCCCACTTTTGCCTAATTTTTCCATAATGTAATTGCTCGGCAGAATTAAACGAGGAGATCGAAGGAAAATTGATTCCTTCCATCTCTTTGGTTTAGTATCTTCGTTTGTATCGCGTGTCGAGGGAGATCGATGGAACTTTGATTCCATCTATCTCTCTCCGGGTCTCCGCTCGCAGCAACCTCCACGTGGTGAGACCTGGTAATCGGTATTACTCGCGACGAACAATAATTATTCGTCGTGGGTAGTACCGAGCTAATCGGCTGCGAATTTAGAATAGTAATTTTTACGGTACAGTAAAGTACTTTACGGTACAGTACTTTCTACAAGTAGAGTACTTTAAAGAACAACATTTTTGTAATGAGTATGAAAGTGCGAATATGTTAATGGATCCAAGAAAAGCGATTGTATTTCCGATGAATTGATGTATTGAAATAAAATCAATTTTACTGACAACAGAAACTTTATTTTTGTCCATTATTTGTTTCCATTTCTTTAACCCGATCCTATCAAACTGGTAAAACAACTTAAAACTATATGTCCTCGACTATCATGTTCTCCTGATACAAAGAAAATCGGGATCCATGATTCAGAAATTCGTTCGAAAGTCCTACAAATTTCCGATTCGCGGAAATTCTTGGCATTTGACGTCAATTCGAAGAATCCGCGAAATCGTGCCACTTCCTCCCATATCGTATACTGACACCAAGAGTCCCAAAATCAAACATTTTCTAAAATTTTTGCCTGAATTTCAACCTTTGGTATCAGGAAAATACAAAAAATTTCCATTCTTCATGTATTAATCAAATGATAAATTGATATATCTCATAGACAATTATTACTTTCCATGTTTTAAAACTTTAAGAAACATCTCTTTACTTTGAAGTTCGATCAAAATCAATTGCTAGAGGCGAATCAATCATTTTTAATGCATAAATAAGATGCACATTGTTCGATCACTATAGGGAACATGCGTAAATGTTAATAACAATCGCTGAAATGAACAAACATTCACCGAAACCATTCGCTCTCGAAGATTTCGCAATATCTTGATGTTTGTTTATCATAATTATTAACAACCGTCGTAGGATCATACATTAGACAATTATTAACAATGTCCTAGTATAAATAATGGCTTAAAATATCATTTCGTTGAAATATTCCTTGCTCGCGAAGGAATTTTTCCTTGAGATCCAACTGACATTCTCAAGGCTACACGTATCGATTATCGATTCACAAGTATTTATCGCGGTGATTTTTCTGTCTAAAAAAGCGATTAATTGAATTTTGGCACTTTTGTGTAAAAAATACCACTTCTACGCGTATTGTGTAAATTATAAGAATTAAACAAATGTTAAATTAATGTATATAATGAACAATTGTTACTTTCCGTGCTTTAAAACTTTACGAAACACGTTTTAACGTGTAGTCTCGATCAAAATCAATTTCGATAAGTTTCTTAATTAATTGCAATACATAAATAAGATGCACATTGTTCGATCAATATAGGGAACATGCGTAAATGTTAATAACAATCGCTGAAATGAACAAACATTCACTGAAACCGTTCGCCTTCGCAGACTTCGCAATATCGTGACATCTATTTATCATAATTATTAACAACCGTCGTTGGACCGTAAATTAAACAATTTTTGACAATGTTTCGGTATAAAAAGCCATCAATTTCTTGAAATAATTGGTTAGATCGAACAAATACGATCGAAGAAGCCGTGGGATAAATAAATGAATATTTCTCTACATATCGGAATTATAGTTTGTATGTATGCAAATATATTCTGAACACGCAATTACAAATCCCTGTAACGTGGTAATTACATGGGTTGCCATCTATTGGAGAAAGGGTTGAACTACACTTAAGGGGAGAAAACACCTGGCGGAGAAACGCTCAAGTTTGTCGAGGAATTGTTCTAATTTCCACTAATAGATGGCGCGACAAATACAATTTACCGACATTAGAGATAAATATTTCCATTTGTATGATATACCCTACCGTGCGATAAAATAAATAAATACTTTTGTACAAACTTTTGTATGTTTCATCTTTCGAATGAATGTAAAATTAAACCTTCCACGGTAAATTTTATTCTTGAATTTATTAATGTTTCTAGGACGATTTATTTCAGTATAAAGAGTGCTATAGGTGGGAAATTTGTGTACATAATAATTATTGAGTATAAAATAATTTTTCTTTTATTAGAGGTTAATATATTAAAGAAGGAAGAAGAGTTAATCTTTATTATTTTAAATATAAAAATTAAAATTAAAGAAATTATTGAATATAAAATGAAATATGTTAAAAATGTATTTTTGTTAATTATTGATAAAATAACTATAATAGATGTTTGTATAACAGATGAATATCCTATAATTATTAAGATTGATTTTTTTGTTTAAGCAAATGATAGGGGCAATAATTACATTAATTAGGCAAATAAAATAAATTTCATTATTAAATTTTAATATGAGTTCTACAATAATTATAGGGATTAATTTTATTAAAGTTATTATAAAGAATAGATTAATTCAATTTAATGAATAAATTAAAGAAATGAATCGAACATTCAAAGAGTACATCCCAATTTTTAAGATAAGTGAATAAAAAATAATTATTATAAATAAATGATTAGACTTATTTCCAATTCTGTGTAAATTATTATATATAGTAAATAGTACAAATAAAATTCTTCTGGAGGCTAAAGAGATTAAAAAATAGATTAAATAAGTATTTAGAGTATTAGTGCCTAATTTAACTATAGATCAAATTGATTTATAATAGAAATAATAAATATTATAATCATTTAATCGAAACGGAGAAACGGAGAAACGGAGAAACGATGAAACGAAGGAAGAAACGGAGAAACGAAGAAAGAAACGGAGAAATGAAGAAAGAAACGAAGAAAGGAAGAAAGAAACGGAGAAACGAAGAAAGAAACGGAGAAACGAAGAAATAAATGGAGAAACGAAGAAATAAACGGGGAAACGAAGAAACGAACGGAGAAACGAAAAAAGAAACGGAGAAACGGAGAAATAAATGGAGAAACGAAGAAACAAACGGAGAAACGAAGAAAGAAACGGAGAAACGAAGAAAGAAACTGAGAAACGAAGAAAGAAACGGAGAATCGGAGAAATAAATGGAGAAACGAAGAAATAAACCGAGAAACGGAGAAAGAAACGGAGAAACGAACAAAGAAACGGAGAAACGAACAAAGAAACAGAGAAACGAACAAAGAAACGCAGAAACGAAGAATGAAACGGAGAAACGAAGAAATAAACGGAGAAATGAAGAAAGAAACGGAGAAACAAAGAAAGAAACGGAGAAACGAACAAAGAAACGGAGAAACGAAGAAAGAAACGGAGAAACGAAGAATGAAACGGAGAAACGAAGGAAGAAACGGAGAAATAAATGGAGAAACGAAGATATAAACGGAGAAACGAAGAAAGAAACGGAGAAACGAAGAAAGAAACGGAGAAACGAAGAAAGAAACGGAGAAACGAAGAAAGAAACGGAGAAACGAAGAAAGAAACGGAGAAACGAAGAAAGAAACGGAGAAACGAAGAAAGAAACGGAGAAATGGAGAAATAAATGGAGAAACGAAGAAATAAACGGAGAAACGAAGAAAGAAACCGCGAAACAAAGAAAGAAACGGAGAAACGAACAAAGAATCGGTTAAACGAACAAAGAAACGGAGAAACGAACAAAGAAACGGAGAAACGAACAAAGAAACGGAGAAACGTTTCTTCGTTTCTCCGTTTCACGGTTTCTCCGTTTCTCCGTTTCTGGGTTTCTCCGTTTCTCCGTTTCTCCGTTTCTCCGTTTCTCCGTTTCCCGTTTCTCCGTTTCTCGGTTTCTCCGTTTCTCCGTCTATCGGTTTTTCCGTTTCTCCGTTTCTAGGTTTTTCCGTTTCTCCGTTTCTCCGTTTCACCGTTTTTTGTTCGTTTTTCCATTTATTTCTCCAATTCTCCGTTTCTTTCTTCGTTTCTCTCTTCGTTACTCCGTTTCTTTCTTCGTTTCTCCGTTTCTTTCTTCGTTTCTCCGTTTCTTTCTTCGTTTCTCCGTTTCTTTCTTCGTTTTTCCGTTTCTTTGTTCGTTTCTCCGTTTCTTTCTTCGTTTCTTCGTTTCTTTCTTCGTCACTCCGTTTCTTTCTTCCTTTCTCCGTTTCTTTCTTCGTTTCTCGGTTTACTTCTTCGTTTCTCGGTTTATTTCTTCGTTTCTCCATTTATTTCTCCAATTCTCCGTTTCTTTGGTCGTTTCTCCGTTTCTTTCTTCGTTTCTCCGTTTCTTTCTCCGTTTCTCCGTTTATTTCTTCGTTTCTCCATTTATTTCTCCGTTTCTTTCTTCGTTTCTCCGTTTCTTTGTTCGTTTGTCCGTTTCTTTCTTCGTTTCTCCGTTTCTTTCTTCGTTTCTCAGTCTATTTGTTCGTTTCTCCATTTATTTCTCCGTTTCTCCGTTTCTTTGTCCGTTTCTCCGTTTCTCCGTTTCTTTGTTCGTTTTTCCGTTCCTTTCTTCGTTTCTCCGTTTATTTCTTCGTTTCTCCGTTTCTTTGTTCGTTTTTCCGTTCCTTTCTTCGTTTCTCCGTTTATTTCTTCGTTTCTCCGTTTCTTTGTTCGTTTTTCCGTTCCTTTCTTCGTTTCTCCGTTTATTTCTTCATTTCTCCGTTTACTTCTCCGTTTCTCCGTTTCTTTCTTCGTTTCTCCGTTTCTTTGTTCGTTTCTCCGTTTTTTGGTCGTTTCCCCATTTCTTTGTTCTTTTCTCCGTTTCTTTGTTCGATTCTCCGTTTCTTTGTTCGTTTCTCTATTTCTTTGTTCGTTTCTCCGTTTCTTTGTTCGTTTCTTCGTTTCTTTGTTCGTTTCTCCGTTTCTTTGTTCGTTTCTCCGTTTCTTTGTTCGTTTCTCCGTTTCTTTGTTCGTTTCTCCGTTTCTTTCTCCGTTTCTCGGTTTATTTCTTCGCTTCTCCATTTATTTCTCCGATTCTCCGTTTCTTTCTTCGTTTCTCCGTTTCTTTCTTCGTTTCTCCGTTTATTTCTTCGTTTCTCCATTTATTTCCCCGTTTCTCCGTTTCTTTCTTCGTTTCTCCGTTTCTTTCTTCGTTTCTCCGTTTCTTTCTTCGTTTCTCCGTTTCTTTCTTCGTTTCTCCGTTTTTTGGTCGTTTCCCCGTTTCTTTGTTCTTTTCTCCGTTTCTTTGTTCGAATCTCCGTTTCTTTGTTCGTTTCTCTATTTCTTTGTTCGTTTCTCCGTTTCTTTCTTCATTTCTCCGTTTATTTCTTCGTTTCTCCGTTTCATTCTTCGTTTCTGCGTTTCTTTGTTCGTTTCTCTGTTTCTTTCTTCGTTTCTCCGTTTCTTTCACCGTTTCTCGGTTTATTTCTTCGTTTCTCCGTTTCTTTCTTCGTTTCTTCGTTTCTTTCTTGATTTCTCCGTTTCTTTCTTCGTTTCTCCGTTTCTTCCTTCGTTTCATCGTTTCTCCGTTTCTCCGTTTCTCCGTTTCGATTAAATGATTATAATATTTAATATTTCTATTATAAATCAATGTGATCTATAGTCAGATTAGGCACTTATACTCTAAATACTTATTTAATATATTTTTTAATCTCTTTAGCCTCCAGAAGGATTTTATTTGTACTATTTACTATATATAATAATTTACACAGAATCGGAAATAAATCTAATTATTTATTCTCTTATCTTAAAAATTGGGATCTACTATTTAAATGTTCGATTCATTTCTTTAATTTATTCATTAAATTGAATTAATCTATTCTTTATAATAACTTTAATAAAATTAATCCCTATAATTATTATAGAACTCATATTAAAATTTAATAATGAAATTTATTTTAGTTGCCTAATTAATGTAATTATTGCCCCTATCATTTGCTTAAACAAAAAAATCAATCATAATAATTATAGGATATTCATCTGTTATACAAACATCTATTATAGTTATTTTATTAATAATTAACAAAAATACATTTTTAACATATTTCATTTTATATTCAATAATTTCTTAACTTTTAATTTTTATATTTAAAATAATAAAGATTAATTCTTCTTTCTTATTTAATATATTAACCTCTAATAAAAGAAAAATTATTTTATACTCAATAATTATCATGTACACAAATTTCCCACCTATAGCACTCTTTATACTGAAATGAATCGTCCTAGAAACATTAATAAATTCAAGAATAAAATTTATACTTTTAATAATTGTATATCTTTTTATAAGATTAATTACATCATGAAATTATTTAAATATATCCTTCTTATATTTTTTCCCTTCAATTAAATAAAAAATATTTAACAAAATTAACCTTAATTTTCTAAGCTACTATCTATTTATAACTTTTTTAATATTTATATTTATATTTATGATATACAGGTTATATTAATTTTTAACATAATTAATATATGTATTCAACAAATCACAAAAATGTTGGGATATTATATTTCATATCAGCTATATGATCTGGTATAATTGGTTCTTCTTTAAGGATACTAGTTCGAATAGAATTAAATAGGCCAGGAACTTGAATTAATATCGACCAAATTTATAACTCAATTGTAGCATCACATGCTTTTGTAATAATTTTTTTTATAGTTTTACCATTTATAATCGGAGGATTCGGAAACTGAATAACTCCCTTAATAATTGGATCCCCTGATACAGCATTTCCCCGAATAAATAATATAAGATTGTGACTAATCCCCCCTTCATTATTACTTTTAATTCTTACAACACTATTATTCCCAGGCTCGGGAAAACTGGATGAACAATCTACCCTCCTTTGTCATCAAATCTTTATCACCCATCTTCATCTATAGACTTAACAATTTTTTCTTTGCATATTGCAGGTATCTCTTCAATTATAGGATCTATTAATTTTATTGTTACAATTCTTAAAATAAAAAATAATGCTTTAAAATTCGATCAAATATCCTTATTTGCTTGGTCAGTATTAATTACTACAATTTTGCTTCTTCTCTCACTACCTGTATTAGCCGGAGCTATTACTATGTTATTGACAGACCGAAATTTAAATACTTCCTTCTTTGATCCTACTGGGGGAGGGGACCCAATTTTATTTCAACATTTATTTTGATTTTTTGAGCATCCTGACGTCTATATTTTAATTTTACCCGGGTTTGGATTAATCTCCCATATCATTTTCAATGAAAGAGGGAAAAAGGAAACTTTTGAGAACCTAGGGATAGTTTATGCAATACTCGGAATTGGATTTCTAGGATTTATTGTGTAAGCACATCACATATTCACAGTAGGCTTAGATGTAAACACACGAGCTTATTTCACTTCGGCAACTATAATCATTGCAATTCCCACAGGAATCAAAGTATTTAGATGACTAGCTATGTACTACGGGACAAAACTTATTATTAATCCTTCTATTATTTGATAATTTGGCTTTATTTTTTTATTTACAATAGGAGGATTAACAGGAATTATATTATCAAACTCATCTATTGATATTATACTACATGATACATACTATGTTGTCTCTCATTTCCACTATGTACTGTCAATAGGAGCAGTATTTTCTATTATTGCTTCATTAATTCATTGATTCCCTTTATTCACAGGATTTACCCTAAATCAATTTTATCTTTAAACTCAATTTTATATAATATTTATTGGGGTAAATATAACTTTTTTCCTTCAGCATTTTTTAGGAATGATAGGAATACCTCGACGTTATTCAGATTACCCGGATTCCTACTACTGTGAAAATTTATTATCATCTATTGGCTCAATAATTTCATTCAAAAGAATAATTTTACTCTTGTTTATTATATTGGAGAGATTTATAACTAAACGTCTAGCTATATTTAAATTTAATCAATCATCACTAGAATGACCCCAAAACTTTTCCCCAAAAGACCACTCATTCCTCTCTATTCTTCTAATTATTAAAAACAAATCTTAATATGGCAGATTAGTGCATGAATTTAAGATTCATTTATAAAATTTAATATTTTTATTAAAAATGTCCCATTGAAAAATAATTAATTTCCAAGACCCCAATTCGCCATATGCCGATAATTTAAATCTTTTTCACAACTTCACAATAATTATGATAATTATAATCTCTTCATTAACTCTAATAATTATATTAGATATTTTTACTAATAAATTTATCAATCGATTTTTACTTAAAAATCATCATATTGAAATTGTATGAACTTTAATTCCAATAATAATTATTGGAGTAATTGCACTTCCTTCTTTAAAAACCCTATATTTTATTGATGAACTATGAATACCCGTATACTCAACAATCAAATCAATTGGGCACCAATGATATTGATCCTATGAATACCCAGAATTTAATAATTTAAATTTTGACTCCTATATAGATAGAGATTTAAATAATATTTACATTTTTTGTCTCCTAGACGTAGATAATCGAATAATTATTCCATCTAATACACTAATTCGAATATTAACAAGATCAAACGACGTAATTCACTCTTGAACTGTTCCGTCTGTAGGCTTAAAAATAGACTCAGTACCAGGGCGAATTAACCAAATAAATTTAATTACTAATCGACCTGGAGTATTTTTCGGACAATGTTCTGAAATCTGCGGAGCTAATCACAGATTTATGCCAATTGTTGTGGAAAGAACTAATTATTAAAACTTTATTAATTGAATTAACAACCAAAATTAAATTTTAACCTACTCATATAATATTTAATTAAATCAAATCATTAGATGTCTGACAAAAGAATTGATTTTTTAAATCAAATTATAGTAATAAATTACTTCACTTTTTATTTTAAAACTTTAAGAATCATCTCTTTACTTCGAAGCTTGATCAAAATTAATTTCTATAAGTTCTTAATCATTTGTAATGCAGCAATGAGATGAACATTGTTCGATTAATATTGGGAACATGCATGAATGTTAGTAAAACTCGCGGAAATGAATAAACATTCACCGAAACTATTCGCCTTCGCAGATTTCGCAATATCTTGACGTTTATTTATCATAATTATTAACAACCGTCGTTGGACCGTAGATTAAACAATTTTTCACAATATTCCGGTATAAACAATGGCTATAAAGCCATCAATTTCTTGAAGTATTTGGTTAGATAGAACAAATACAATCGAAGAAACCGTGCGATAAAATAAATGAATATTTCTCTACATATCGGAATTATAGTTTGTATGTATGCAAATATATTCTGAACCCGCAATTACAAAACCCTGTAACGTGGTAATTACATGGGTGGCCATCTATAGGAGAAAGGGTTAAACTACACTTAAGGGGTGAAAACACCTGGCGGAGAAACGCTCAAGTTTGTCGAGGAATTGTTCTAATTTCCACAAATAGATGGCGCGACAAGTACAATTTACCGACATTAGAGATAAGTATTTCCATTTGTATGATATTCCCTACCGTGCGATAGAATAAATAAATACTTTTGTACAAACTTTTGTATGTTTCATCTTTCGAATAAATGTAAAATTAAACCTTCCACGGTATATTCTAGCCTTCCTTTATACATTTAAAAATCTTTAATACCTCAAAATCAAGGCTTCACCTATCGATTATCAACTCACAAGTGTTTATCACGACGATTTCTCTATATAGAAAAGCGATTAATCGAATTTCAGCACTTTTGAGAATAAAATATAACTTCTACGCGTACTGTGTAAAGTATGAAAATTAAATGAATGTTAAATTATTGGACTAATGCACAATTATTACTTTTCATGCTTTTAAACTTTACTAAACAAGTTCTTACATTGAATCTCGATGAAAATCAATTTCTATAAGTATAATTATTTAGAATGCATAAATAATATACACATTGTTCGATTAATATTGAGAACATGCATAAATGTTAACAGAAATCGCGAAAATTAACGAACCTCTTCTCCGATAGAGAACAACCCATATAATTACCACGGTACAAATGTTTGGAATTGCGCGTTCAGAATATATTTGCATCCATACAAACAATAATTTCGATATGTAGAGAAATATTCATTTATTTTATCGCACTTTAGGCAATGGCATTCGAAAGAGGATACTCATCTGTAATGTCGGTAAATAATGCTTGTGGAGCCATCTATTGATGAAAGTCAGAACAATTCCTCGACAAACTTGAGCGTTTCTCCGCCAGGTGTTTTCACCCCTTAAGTGTAGTTTAATCCCTTCTCCAATAGATGGCAACCCATGTAATTACCACGTTACAGGGATTTGTAATTGCGGGTTCAGAATATATTTGCATACATACAAACTATAATTCCGATATGTAGAGAAATATTCATTTATTTTATCGCACGGCTTCTTCGATCGTATTTGTTCGATCTACCCAAATATTTCAAGAAATTGATGGCTTTTCATACCGAAACATTGTCAAAAATTGTTTAATCTACGGTCCAACGACGGTTGTTAATAATAATGATAAATAAATGTCGAGATATTGCGAAGTCTGCGAAGGCGAACGGTTTCAGTGAATGTTTGTTCATTTCAGCGGTTGATATTAACATTTACGCATATTCCCTATATTGATCGAACAATGTGCATCTTATTTATGCATTAAAAATGATTGATTCGCCTCTAGCAATTGATTTTGATCGAACTTCAAAGTAAAGAGATGTTTCTTAAAGTTTTAAAACATGGAAAGTAATAATTGTCTATGAGATATATCAATTTAACATTTGATTCATACATGAAGAATCGAAATTTTTGGAAAAACAAGTGAACAAAAAATAATTATTATAAATAAATAATTATATTTATTTCCGATTCTCTGTAAATTATTATATACAGTAAATAGTATAAATAAAATTCTTCTGGTGGCTAAAGGGACTAAAAAATATATTAAATAAGTATTTAGAGTATTACTGTATAATTTAACTATAGCTCAAATGATTTATAATAGAAATTATAACTATTATAATCATTTAGTCGAAACGGTGAATCGAAGAAACAGAGAAACGGAGAAACGGAGAAACGCAGAAACGAAGGAGGAACCGGAGAAACGAAGAAAGAAACGAACAAACGAAGAAAGAAACGGAGAAACGAACAAAGAAACGGGGAAACGATGAAAGAAACGGAGAAACGAACAAAGGAACGAACAAACAAACAAAGAAACGGAGAAACGAAAAAAGAAACGGAGAAACGGACAAAGAAACGGAGAAACGAAGAAAGAAACGGCGAAACGGAGAAATAAATGGGGAAACGAAGAAATAAAGCGAGAAACGGAGAAACGAACAAAGAAACGGAGAAACGAACAAAGAAACGGGGAAACAAACAAAGTAACGGAGAAACGAACGAAGAAACGAAGAAACGAACAAAGAAACGGCGAAACGGAGAAATAAATGGGGAAACGAAGAAATAAAGCGAGAAACGGAGAAACGAACAAAGAAACGGAGAAACGAACAAAGAAACGGGGAAACAAACAAAGTAACGGAGAAACGAACGAAGAAACGAAGAAACGAACAAAGAAACGGAGAAACGAACAAAGAAATAGAGAAACGAACATAGAAACGGAGAATCGAAGAAAGAAACGGAGAAACGAAGAAAGAAACGAAGAAACAAAGAAAGAAACGGAGAAACGAACAAAGAAACGAAGAAACGAACAAAGAAACGGAGAAACGAACAAAGAAATAGAGAAACGAACATAGAAACGGAGAATCGAAGAAAGAAACGGAGAAACGAAGAAAGAAACGAAGAAACAAAGAAAGAAACGGAGAAACGAAGAAAGAAACGGGAAACGAAGAAAGAAACGGAGAAACGAAGAAAGAAACGTAGCATCGGAGAAATAAATTGAGAAACGAACAAAAAACTGAGAAACGGAAAAACGGAGAAACGGAGAAACGGAGAAACGGAGAAACCGAGAAACGGAGAAAACGAGAGACGGAGAAACGGAGAAACCGAGAAACGGAGAAACGAACAAAGAAACGGAGAAACGGAGAAACGGAGAAACGGAGAAACCGAGAAACCGAGAAACCGAGAAACCGAGAAACGGAGAAACGGAGAAACCGTGAAACGGAGAAACCGAGAAACGGAGAAACCGAGAAACGGGGAAACGGAGAAACCGAGAAACGGAGAAACCGAGAAATGGAGAAACGGGGAAACCGAGAAACGGAGAAACGGAGAAACGGAGAAACGGAGAAACGGAGAAACGGAGAAACGGAGAAACGGAGAAACGGAGAAACGGAGAAACGGAGAAACGGAGAAACGGAGAAACTGAGAAACGGAGAAACGGAGAAACCGAGAAACCGAGAAACGGAGAAACGGAGAAACGGAGAATCGGAGAAACGGAGAAACGGAGAAACGTTTCTTTGTTCGTTTTTCCATTTATTTCTCCGTTTCTCCGTTTCTTTCTTCGTTTCTCCGTTTCTTTCTTCGTTTCTCCGTTTCTTTGTTCGTTTCTCCGTTTCTATCTCAAATCTCCGTTTCTTTCTTCGTTTGTCCGTTTCATTGTTGGTTTCTCCGTTTGTTTCTTCGTTTCTCCATTTATTTCTCCGTTACTCCGTTTCTTTGTTCGTTTCTCCGTTTCTTTGTTGGTTTCTCCGTTTCTTTGTTCGTATCTCCGTTTCTTTGTTCGTTCCTCCGTTTCTATCTCCGTTTCTCCGTTTCTTTCTTCGTTTGTCCGTTTCATTGTTGGTTTCTCTGTTTGTTTCTTCGTTTCTCCATTTATTTCTCCGTTTCTCCGTTTCTTTGCTCGTTTCTCCGTTTCTTTGTTCGTTTCTCCGCTCCTCTCTTCGTTTCTCAGTTTATATCTTCGTTTTTCCATTTATTTCTCCGTTTCTCCGTTTCTTTCTTCGTTTCTCCGTTTCTTTGTTCGTTTCTCCATTTCTTTGTTCGTGTCCCCATTTATTTCTCCGTTTCTCGGTTTATTTCTTCGTTTCTCCATTTATTTCTCCGATTCTCCGCTTGTTTCTTCGTTTCTCCGTTTCTTTCTTCGTTTCTCCGTTTCTTTCTTCGTTTCTGCGTTTCTTTCTTCGCTTCTCCGTTTCTTCCTTCGTTTCTTCGTTTCTCCGTTTCTCCGTTACGCCGTTTCTCCGTTTCTTCGTTTCTCCGTTCCTCCGTTTCTCCGTTTCTCCGTTTCTCCGTTTCTCCGTTTCTCCGTTTCGATTAAATGATTATAATAGTTATAATTTCTATTATAAATCATTTTAGCTATAGTTAAATTATACACTAATACTCTAAATACATATTTAATATATTTGTTAATCTCTTTAGCCTCCAGAAGAATTTTATTTATACTATTTACTGTAATAATAATTTACACAGAATCGGAAATAAATCTAATTATTTATTTATAATAATTATTTTTTATTCACTTATTTTACCAAAAATTTCGATTCTTCATGTATTAATCAAATGTTAAATTGATATATCTCATAGACAATTATTAGTTTCCATGTTTTAAAACTTCAAGAAACATCTCTTTACCTTGAAGTTCGATCAAAATCAATTGCTAGAGGCGAATCAATCATTTTTAATGCATAAATATGATGCAGATTGTTCGATCAATATAGGGAACATGCATAAATATTAATAACAATCGCTGAAATGAACAAATATTCACCGAAACCATTCGCCCTCGAAGATTTCGCAATATCTTGATGTTTGTTTATCATAATTATTAACAACCGTCGTAGGATCATACATTAGACAATTATTAAGAATGTCCTAGTATAAATAATGGCGTAAAATATCATTTCGCTGAAATATTCCTTGTTCGCGAAGGAATTTTTCCTTGAGATCCAACTGACATTCTCAAGGCTACACGTATCGATTATCGATTCACAAGTATTTATCGCGGTGATTTTTCTATCTAAAAAAGCGATTAATTGAATTTTGGCACTTTTGTGTAAAAACTACCACTTCTACGCATATTGTGTAAATTGTAAAAATTAAACAAATGTTAAATTAATTTATCTAATGAACAATTGTTACTTTCCGTGCTTTAAAACTTTACGAAACACGTTTTAACGTGGAGTCTCGATCAAAATCAATTTCGATAAGTTTCTTAATTAATTACAATCGATAAATAAGATGCACATTGTTCGATTAATATAGGGAACATGCGTAAATGTTAATAACAATCGCTGAAATGAACAAACATTCACTGAAACCGTTCGCCTTCGCAGACTTCGCAATATCATGACATTTATTTATCATAATTATTAACAACCGTCGTTGGACCGTAGATTAAACAATTTTTGACAATGTTTCGGTATAAAAAGCCATCAATTTCTTTAAATATTAGGCTAGATCGAACAAATACGATCGAAACAGCCGTGGGATAAAATAAATGAATATTTCTCTACATATCGGAATTATAGTTTGTATGTATGCAAATATATTCTGAACCCGCAATTACAAATTCCTGTAACGTGGTAATTACATGCGTTGCCATCTATTGGAGAAAGGGTTAAACTACACTTAAGGGGTGAAAACACCTGGCGGAGAAACGCTCAAGTTTGTCGAGGAATTGTTCTAATTTCCACAAATAGATGGCGCGACAAGTGCAATTTACCGACCATAGAGATAAGTATTTCCATTTGTATGATATTCCCTACCGTGCGATAAAATAAATAAATACTTTTGTGCAAACTTTTGTATGTTTCATCTTTCGAATAAATTTAAAATTAACCTTCCACGGTGAATTTTATTCTTGAATTTATTAATGATTCTAGGACGATTTATTTCAGTATAAAGACTGCTATAGGTGGGAAATTTGTGTACATAATAATTATTGAGTATAAAATAATTTTTCTTTTATAAGAGGTTAATATATTAAATAAGGAAGAAGAATTAATCTTTATTATTTTAAATATAAAAACTAAAATTAAAGAAATTATTGAATATAAAATGAAATATGTTAAATATGTATTTTTGTTAATTATTAATAAAATAACTATAATAGATGCTGGTATAACAGATGAATATCCTAGAATTATTATGATTGATTTTTTTGTTTAAGAAAATGATAGGGGCAATAATTACATTAATTAGGCAACTAAAATAAATTTCATTATTAAATTTTAATATGAGTTCTATAATAATTACAGGGATTAATTTTATTAAAGTTATTATAAAGAATAGATTGATTCAATTTAATGAATAAATTAAAGAAATGAATCGAACATTTAAAGAGTACATCCCAATTTTTAAGATAAGTGAAAAAAAAAATTATTATAAATAAATAATTAGATTTGTTTCCGATTCTGTGTAAATTATTATATATAGGAAATAGCATAAATAAAATTCTTCTGGAGGCTGAAGAGATTAAAAAATATATTAAATATGTATTTACAGTATTAGTGTCTAATTTAACTATAGATCAAATGATTTATAATAGAAATTATAATATTATAATCATTTAAGCGAAACGGAGAAACGGAGAAACGGAGAAACGAAGAAAGAAACGGAGAAACGAAGAAAGAAACGGAGGAATGAAGAAAGAAACGAAGAAACGAAGAAAGAAACGGAGAAACGAAGAAATAAACAGAGAAACGGAGAAAGAAACGGAGAAACGAAGAAAGATTCGGAGATACGGAGAGAGAAACGGAGAAACGGAGAAATAAATGGAGAAACGAAGAAATAAACAGAGAAACGAAGAAAGAAACGGAGAAACGAAGAAAGAAACGGAGACACGAAGAAAGATACGGTGATACGGAGAGAGAAACGGAGAAACGGAGAAATAAATAGAGAAACGAAGAAATAAACGGAGAAACGAAGAAAGAAACGGAGAAACGAAGAAAGAAACGGAGAAACGAAGAAATAAACCGAGGAACGGAGAAAGAAACGGAGAAACGAACTAAGAAATGGGGAAACGAAGAAACGAACAAAGAAACGGAGAAACGAAGAAAGAAACGGGGAAACGAAGAAAGAAACGGAGAAACGAAGAAAGAAACAGAGAAACGAAGAAAGAAACGGAGAAACGAAGAAATAAACCGAGAAACGGAGAAAGAAACGGAGAAACGGAGAAGGAAACGGAGAAACGAAGAAAGAAACGGAGAAACGAAGAAAGAAACCGAGGAACGGAGAAAGAAACGGAGAAACGAACTAAGAAATGGGGAAACGAAGAAACGAACAAAGAAACGGAGAAACGAAGAAAGAAACGGGGAAACGAAGAAAGAAACGGAGAAACGAAGAAAGAAACAGAGAAACGAAGAAAGAAACGGAGAAACGAAGAAATAAACCGAGAAACGGAGAAAGAATCGGAGAAACGGAGAAGGAAACGGAGAAACGAAGAAAGAAACGGAGAAACGAAGAAAGAAACGGAGAAACGAAGAAATAAACCGAGGAACGGAGAAAGAAACGGAGAAACGAACTAAGAAATGGGGAAACGAAGAAACGAACAAAGAAAAGGAGAAACGAAGAAAGAAACGGGGAAACGAAGAAGGAAACGGAGAAACGAAGAAAGAAGCGGAGAAACGAAGAAAGAAGCGGAGAAACGAAGAAAGAAACGGAGACACGAAGAAAGATACGGTGATACGGAGAGAGAAACGGAGAAACGGAGAAATAAATAGAGAAACGAAGAAATAAACGGAGAAACGAAGAAAGAAACGGAGAAACGAAGAAAGAAACGGAGAAACGAAGAAATAAACCGAGGAACGGAGAAAGAAACGGAGAAACGAACTAAGAAATGGGGAAACGAAGAAACGAACAAAGAAACGGAGAAACGAAGAAAGAAACGGGGAAACGAAGAAAGAAACGGAGAAACGAAGAAAGAAACAGAGAAACGAAGAAAGAAACGGAGAAACGAAGAAATAAACCGAGAAACGGAGAAAGAAACGGAGAAACGGAGAAGGAAACGGAGAAACGAAGAAAGAAACGGAGAAACGAAGAAAGAAACCGAGGAACGGAGAAAGAAACGGAGAAACGAACTAAGAAATGGGGAAACGAAGAAACGAACAAAGAAACGGAGAAACGAAGAAAGAAACGGGGAAACGAAGAAAGAAACGGAGAAACGAAGAAAGAAACGGAGAAACGGAGAAGGAAACGGAGAAACGAAGAAAGAAACGGAGAAACGAAGAAAGAAACCGAGGAACGGAGAAAGAAACGGAGAAACGAACTAAGAAATGGGGAAACGAAGAAACGAACAAAGAAACGGAGAAACGAAGAAAGAAACGGGGAAACGAAGAAAGAAACGGAGAAACGAAGAAAGAAACAGAGAAACGAAGAAAGAAACGGAGAAACGAAGAAATAAACCGAGAAACGGAGAAGGAAACGGAGAAACGGAGAAACGGAGAAACGGAGAAACGGAGAAACGGAGAAACGGAGAAACGGAGAAACGGAGAAACGGAGAAACGGAGAAACGGAGAAACGGAGAAACGGAGAAACGGAGAAACGGAGAAACGGAGAAACGGAGAAACGGAGAAACGGAGAAACGGAGAAACGGAGAAACGGAGAAACGGAGAAACGGAGAAACGGAGAAACGGAGAAACGGAGAAACGGAGAAACGGAGAAACGGAGAAACGGAGAAACGGAGAAACGGAGAAACGGAGAAACGGAGAAACGGAGAAACGGAGAAACGGAGAAACGGAGAAACGGAGAAACGGAGAAACGGAGAAACGGAGAAACGGAGAAACGGAGAAACGGAGAAACGGAGAAACGGAGAAACGGAGAAACGGAGAAACGGAGAAACGGAGAAACGGAGAAACGGAGAAACGGAGAAACGGAGAAACGGAGAAACGGAGAAACGGAGAAACGGAGAAACGGAGAAACGGAGAAACGGAGAAACGGAGAAACGGAGAAACGGAGAAACGGAGAAACGGAGAAACGGAGAAACGGAGAAACGGAGAAACGGAGAAACGGAGAAACGGAGAAACGGAGAAACGGAGAAACGGAGAAACGGAGAAACGGAGAAACGGAGAAACGGAGAAACGGAGAAACGGAGAAACGGAGAAACGGAGAAACGGAGAAACGGAGAAACGGAGAAACGGAGAAACGGAGAAACGGAGAAACGGAGAAACGGAGAAAGAATATATATATTCTCGATATATGATTTATTAAATCAAGCTATTAATTCGAAATTAATTATATTGTATTATACTACAATATATAGTACAATATGCAATTAATTGGAGATTTAATTCAATGAAATTATTAACAATAATTTACCTCTATTTCGGTTTCAATTAAAGTCATTTTAGAAATTTTATGTATCATTCTAGTCAGAGGGTCAATAGTAGAATTCAGATGATAGAAATAAAAGAATAAAAAGTGGTTATTTCATAATATTTATTAAGAGTAGTGATTATAGGAACAATTAACATAATTTCGATAGCGAAAATTAAAAAGATTGAAGCAATTAAATAAAAATTAATGTTATATGGTAGGCGATTTTCTGATAGTGGTCAAATCCACATTCGAAAGGAGAAATTTTTTCTCGATTTTTAAAATTGGTTAATGAAAATAAGTGATTTGCAATAAAAATAATTATGGGAATAATTAGAATAATTATTATTTTAATGAAAATATGAATCGTTTTAAATATATTTAAGCAATAAAAATTTAATTATAAGTTAAACATAATTAATTATTATATTTATTTTATATTAATATATTCATCAGTAAATTATTATATATAGAAGTAATCATACAACATCTACAAAATGTAGGTATCAGATAGCAGCTGTAAAATTAAAATGACGAATTGAAGAAAAATGATTATTATTTATTCGAATTATAATAATTAATAATATAAAGCCCCCAATTAAAACATGTAATTCATGGAATCCTGTTGCTATGTAAAAAATTGATCCAAAAATCCCATCATTTATAGAAAAAGAAGATTGTTTATATTCATTAAATTGAAGACTTATAAAAATTATACTTAATAATCATGTGTATAAAAGATAAATTTTTCTATAAATTTTATTTTCTAACAAAAGAAAATTATGCCTAAAGGTTAATGTAAAAATGATAGAATTTAATAATGGGATATCAAATGGATTTAGTATTTTAATTGATATAGGGGGTCAATTTATACCTAGTTCAATTCTTGGGGAAATTGAGTTATGAATATATGTT